>NW_010516309.1:31655-33984 GCF_000687285.1 Phaethon lepturus
CTTTCCCCAGCAGAGCATTTATGAATCTCTTGTCCTTTTTTGAGTGAATTAAACAGTAGGGTTTTAAAAGCTCTGTTATTGAGCTGAACAGATCTTCAAGCTTTCAAATGTCAGTGCTGTGTTATAAAAGGCAGTATTTTCACCCAAATACTGCTGGCTTTTCATTCGTCTTAGGAAAAGTGGCATAGTAATTATTGTCAGCTAATGCAAACATACACCTCTTTGTGCTTGATTTAACTTTCAAAGGTATAGAAAAATAGCAAAATCTCTTTATACAATGAAAAAACTACAATTTTAGCTACTCATCTCTGATACAGCTGTTATTTCTCCAAGTGCTCACGCTTTACATAAACTAATCGGCATAATTGGGATTTCACCTTCCTAGACTTAGTGTAAGGTAGTGTAATATAATTGTCTTGCTGAACTGAATGGGAGCAGCAATTTCTTATCCCACCACAGGCTGTTCTGTGGTGATGTGTACGCTTGTCAAACACCTAACAAAGTGTTACCTCCTGGTGGCATCCTAAAAGACAGTAGGCTCCAGTTTGAAAGGAGCTGGTGTGTAGGTTTGACGTGGGTGCATTGGTTTAATTCTGCAAATCAGTGTGTATGTGAATATTAACTAAGGCATATCAGACCTGAGTTGCAAAATGCAACTCATGTCAATGTGCAAAATGACCCCACATCTCATCTTCCTTGCTCGAATGAAAAGCCTGGGAACAAAAGCTCAGACCTCCATTGGTTATGAAAACAATCTCATGGGCTTAATGGACAGACATACTACTATTTTTGCCTGTTGCACATTTTTCACCACATCTCATCTCCTCCCTAATCTTCACAAGTGCCAACTTCTTTTCACACCTTCCCCAGCTAACAGTACCACCTTTGCCACCTTTTTGTCTTAAACTGCACAATTGACCAACATAACCTGACTTAGCCAGAGCAAGCATTTTCAATATTCACTTGAGGTTTTGTGTGATCTGAGTAAATGGGTTTTCAGTTCCTTCCATCTACGTCAATCTAACGAGAAATATTTACTTATGAGCACTTCCCCAATTACATACTCAGACCATTAAGTTATGACTATTGTAAACATCTGTGGCATTTGTCCACCAAAGTCAGAAAAGTATTTAAAGGAAGGAGATCCAGAAGTAAACAGTCAGTGAGAGGTCATTCTTAAAGGCTAGTAAAATAGCTTTCCATCAGCTTAAATAGACCTAGTTCTGGGAGCCTCTGCTTTTAGATATATCCTTCGTACACTCAGTACCACTTCTATTGCATCTAGCATATGAAAGATACTTGAATATAGTCCTGAAATGCAGCATGACAACTGAAATACCTTGAGAACTATCTTTTACACAGAATAGTAATTCTTAAATGTCCTACAGATGTGCTATGTTCAACATTTAAAACTAGATCTACAGTAGTGATGTCTACAGAATTTAAAGGTGCACCTTTTAAAAGAAAAGATTGATACAGGGATTTTTTTCATCTGTGTGCTAGTGGAATGGCCACAAAAGTATGATAATCTTAGCTACACAAACTACCCTAAATAATTATTCCTCCCACCAATTTAGGAGTGACAGTAAAACTTAGTAATATTAAGGGCTTTTTGTTACCTCGTTTTAGGGGTGGGTTGTGGGGAATAATTGCATCTACACTGCCTCCTTGTATTTCAATGCAGTAGTGACGCATGCCTCATGCAGAACAGGTTGGCTTTAATTTTAACTGCGATATGCACGTCCCCCACCTTACTGAGCAGCGGAGTTAAAACTAGGTGTGTGATGATAACCATGTAGAAAGCAGTGAATTGTATCAGCAGGAGGGCAAGCCCCTAGTATCTGTTAGCTTTGGGTCAGACTTAGAAATTTCTTCTCTTCTGAATTTCCAGGACACACCCAATTCTTCTGACGTAAAGACCTGAACTATAAAAAATAGCTTTATTTTAGGATATTTAAATCTGAAAAAAAAAAATAAGACACAAGTTACTAACATGACTTTTCTTTCTTACAGACCAGTTAGAAGAACCAGAATTTCAGAGTGCTCATGAATGTGGTAATACTTCACATGCATACAATTTTTACATAAAAATAATGTGACTTCTGATATCTTTTGTATCTTTGCCAGCTTTTCTCTTTCTAATACCTCTTCACATTCCAGCTTTCTTCTCTCAATGTTTGCTTTCCTAGATTTTGCTGTAAGACTTTCTCACTAGGTTTTGCTGTAAGACATTGTGGATTTTCACTGATATCAGATGTCTTTCTTGGACTTTGCTATCCAATTGCAAACTGTATGACTTATTCTTACTGCTGTGACACACCCCCCCCTC
>NW_010516310.1:0-451 GCF_000687285.1 Phaethon lepturus
CGGGACGTGAACGCCTGGATCCCCGCGTTTTGGGTACGGGGGAGACCATTGCGGCCCCCCATTAATTTCCAGCCGAATTCCTTCTGCAGTTGCAGTGCCCAAGCCCTCCTGCTTGCCCCAATACTGGTCAGGGCAAAATGGCTGGTACCAAGGGCTGAAATGACACTCCCCCTCCCCGAGGGCTTCCCTCCCTTTCTCTCGTGATTATCGCCCCTTATTTTTTAATTTCCCGCTTCTTTCCTCACAGCAAATTTATTTATTAACTGAATCGCAAACAACACACACCGAAAAAGCCGCTGGGGGCGAGGGTGGAGGGAGAAGGAGGCCCCGCTATGGCGTTACGTGCCACCATTTGAAGGTGAAGGGCCGTCGCTGGACGTTGGTGCCGCAGCGGACCTCCCCAAGCCTGCCATGGTAGGAGGCCACGTCCTCGAGGAAGCGGCAGCGTAGG
>NW_010516310.1:500-23506 GCF_000687285.1 Phaethon lepturus
GCTCCAGGAGGGAGCGGGTCTGCCGCTCCAGGCAGCATTCACCCCCCACCATGGGGCCGAAGGGTTTGGGGATGCCCAGGTCCTTGGCCAGGATGATCATGGTCACCTGTGGGATGACAGAAGGGGAGCTCGGTAACACCAGGACTGATAAAGCCAAAGGAAAGCCACTGGCCACCCTCCTCCATCAGCCTCACCCCAAAATGGGACGTCGACACTACTTTTTGCAGCCGCCTTCCCCGAGGCCTCCAAATCCATCATCATTTTCCCCCTTTTTATCATTAAAATCCACCCACGCCTTGCAATTTCACCACTTTGAAAGGTTTTCACCTCAAAACTACATATTTTAATGCAACTGCAAGCAACACGAAGCCACAAAGTTGTGGTAAACCTGGGCTGGAGATACCTTCTTTTTCTGGGCAGCTGTAAATATTGTGCTTTTTTGGGACAACTTTGGGGATACATCCTGGCTGAATAAGCTGTTTTTTGGGGAGAACTCGAGGAGCGGGGACCCCTCTCACCATGTTGGGGAAGTACGGCATGGCTTTGCCCTGCTTGTCGAGCTTGAAGAGGGCTGGCAGGTCAAGAATGTCCTCCTCCATCAACCCCAGCTCCTTCTTGAGGATGTCCCTGTTCCAGTCAATGCAGCGCTGGAGGGGATGGAGAAGAGCAGGTTGAGGCAGGGGACAGAGGTGGGCACAATCCCCAAAACCATCTCACGCAGGAGGAGAGGTAAAATGCAACACCTCCCCTTAAGGTTTGCACCACCCTGGGGTGGTTATTGCAAGAAATATGGATTATTACAAGAAATATTGGTTATTACCTGGGCGTACTGGTTCTGCTGCACCAGGATGTCATTGGAAAGGACCTTGTTAATAGTGACCCGTTTCGTGTCTGTCCCCGAGTACCCTGCAAATGCAAACCCCTGTCAGAATGAAGCTGCGCTGTAGAAGCCCGGCTTAAAACAGGGCACAGAGATGGAAAAAAAAAAACCAAACCCAAATCCCGATTCCCTGAGCTTGGGGTTAAGACTGCTTGGGCATGCCAATTCTTAGTTTATTGGGAAACTGGGTGGGAGAAAAACCTCTGCCCATTGGAAAGAGCATTGCAAAGGTCCTATCATCCACCCTTCTGCCCACGGGAGTTGGTAGCTCCTAAATTTCTCCACTCAGCTCCATAAAACCAGAGCTACCACCTCCACTCCTTGTTTTGGGCTGGCTGGGTGCCGGGCCGGTGGCAGTGACCCAGAGGGACCCATGGAGGTATGGAGATCTTCCCCCAACCTCATTGCGGATGGATGATGTTCAAACCCACAATTAAAGGGAGCCCAAACTGGCAGCCAAAATGTCATTGCTGCAGGGAGGGAAGGGCAAGTGAGAAAAAATGGTGCTAATTTGGGGTGACACGAGAGCACCCCCGGTTCTCCCCACTCCGTGCTGGAGCTCTGCTGGCATTTACAGAGATGCTCTGTCCCACCAAGCAAGCATCCCCTCCATGCCGAGGGCTTGATCCCTCCCGTCCCACTCGCTTTCCCAAAATAGGGCTTGAGGAGGCTGGGTATGGTGGGCAGGCATTCTGCTTGCCAGCCAGGAAGGGCAACTGGGTGGGAAAAGGTCCCCCCGTCCCCCCGATACCCACACGTCGGTCAGGCGCTGCCGCCCTCGGGCTGGCTGCTCTGCAGGGCGAATCTGGCTGTCTCAGCCGACATCAAAGCTTGGCTGAAGCTGCCCACTGTCCCCTTGCCTTTGAACATGGTGGCTTCGCCCTGTCCCTCCTTCTGCTTCTCCCGAAAGAGCTTGTAGCATGCCGCGGGGCTGGCCATCAGCATCCGAAATCGCTGGGGCGAGACAGGAGGGAGAGCGGTCACTAAAAGTGCCTTATCCAAAGCCTTGGGCGACATCAGGGGCTTATTTTGGCAAGGAACCTGAGCTTAAACCCTTTAAATTAGCCATTTTTGCTGTTGTTTAGTGCCTTTTTTAATGCGGTGCTGAGGGAATATATCTGAACAAGGTGCAGTGATTTACGCTGTTGGCAAATACCCACCTAACTGCCCCCGAGGGGTTAAACTGCTGCTGGGACAGGGAGGAAAACCGCAGCCTGGCTGCACCTGGGTCCAATCCTGCCCACCCCAGGTGGGGTGTATAAACCCCTGGGAGGGGCTTAGGTAGAGGTTTGAGTGATCTGAGATGATGAGCATGGTTGCTGTCTAGGTTGTTATTTTTGTCTCTGGGCTGGTATTGCAATGCTGGTGGTGGTGGGAGGTTGGAATAAGGTCATAATCATGCTCTGACTTTCCTAGGAGAGGCCAAAAATCAACATTAAGCTCATCTTATGGAAAACTTTATTAATGAAATTATTGTGAATTTGTGGGGTCTGAGCCCTGTGTGTGCTGGTTTGCTTCCCCCTAGCAGAAATGGTCTCCTTGCTCCTTGGTGGAGTGCAGGAGGCTGCTTGCTGCAGTCCTGATGGCAGCTCTTGTGGGGGCTTAGCACAGCTCTGGGGAGGGCAAACGCAATGAGTGGAGGGTTTGTGGGGTATATGTGTGCATGAATACTACTTTTCTGAACTGTTTAGGTCAAGGCATGACTTCCCCAGGAGGAGAAGTCTTGTGTTGGAAGCATTAAAAACCATGATAGAAGAAAGACCTAGCTTCTGAAAACATCTGGGAGATGCTGAGCAGCTGTGAGCCTTGGGCAGCCCAGGTGAATACTGAGGTTTCAATTTCTTGGATTACCTTTATAAACACTTTTTTTTCTTATATCTGTGGTGATTATTAGCTTAGCAAGTCCCTCTTTGTGTTTAGAGCCCTCATTTTGGAGATGGGGTGAAACCCCAAGCAAATACTGGCTGGGACTGTCAAAGAAATGAGCTTTGGGGTTTTCCCTAGAGGTGCGCCGATAAGATTAGTGTCTCAGAAGAAAAACCACGGAGTGGCTTGGGGTTTTGGGTTACCTTTGTGTCGGAGGTGGGCACAAAAGTGACGAATTCGTTGACGTGTCCCACTGACAGCCAGTCGGAGTAGAGCTCCACGGGAGCCTGCACTTGCTGGGCATAGAGGAAATCCCGTACCACTCTGGTCATTCTCCTCCCTGCGGCTCTGGGGGTGAAATACCCCCAAGAGAGGGAATAAAGGGAATAAATATTTATGCATCAGTATGTAAATACACATAAATTGCTATTGAGGTGAAGAAAAGAAAGGAGGGTGCAAGTGGGAAGGCAGAGATTGGGTGTACCCACCCCATAGGGTACCAGATCTGCAGCTGGTCAGGGAATGGCTAATTAAGGTCCTTAATGGATTTTTTGATGATATTTAGGGGCAATCATGGTTCCTTTGCTCCCAAACACATGGGTTTCCCATCTCTTACATAGGGAAGCTGCTGCCGATGAGGATCCTCCCTAGGGGATACTCCTTCCCCGCCACGGTCACGGGTGGGCTGACCTCCAGGTTGCCGAAGGAGTCGAGACTGGTGATGGCTTCGAAGAGGGGTTCTCGGCTCACGTAGCCAAAATCGGGGCCCTGGGGAAAGAGAAATGGCTGTGGGCTTTGTGCTGAATTCCCCCCTGCCCCTATGCCTTTGTTTTTATCCCTCCTGCTGGGGAGAGATCTCCTCTGCTATCCTGCAACCAATGTTTAAGTGTCTGTATTAAGCTAATTAGGTGCTGGGGTAACCCTTGAAGCTGAGTTTCTGGATGACTCTTGTCCAGTGAGGTGAACTTCAGCCCCTGAGGGTAAATCCACCCCAGGCATAAGAGCCACCCAAAGGGCTGTACTTCCCTTAAATCCTATTTAAGCCCTGATTTTCAGGACTTAATATATCTAGGATTTAAGGTGTTGTGTGTGCAGGGGTAATTAACCCTTGGTTGTGATGTGTCAGGGTTAAATGTCTGAGGGAGTGATTGCAATGCTAAAATGGGGCAAAAATGGCAGCAGTGGGACAAAAATCCTGCCTTGAACCAGTCCTTGCTCTCTGGCTCAAGTCAATGAGGGCTGGGAGCTCACGGCAGCCTCTGGGACGAGATCAGGTATCTGTTGGGTTTGCATTAAATCCCAATCACTTATTAGTGTTGGGTTTCCTTAGCGGTAAACCAAATGTACAGGTCAGTAAAAATGAGCAGGGGGACCTGGGGGTGCATGGCTTCAATCTAGAAGTTGCTTTTTTTTTTTTAAATTGAAGGTGTTTGGAGAAGATGGGATTAGAGTGCAGCAGAAATGCCTTTCCCTGAGGCTCCCCATGTATTTTTGGGGTGCATATCTGGAGGATGGTTGGGGGTCAGATCCTTTCCCTGGGTGCTGCAGGAGAGAGTGATCATGAAACACCTGCTCTCAGCTTATTTTGGTTTAATAAACCACAGAGCTGGTACGGTTTCAACTGTCAAGGCGCTGGTTCATCCCAGGTTTGCGGGTCATGTCCAAGTCCTATCAGCTCCAGGTTAATTTTGAGGGGCTAATTCCCTCTCGTCTCCTTTTTCCTTGGCGCGGGGTCCCAGGGGCTTAGGGCTTGGCCAGGGTGAGAGGAGGACCTGTGCGTGTTGTGTTTGGCTAAATATTCCTAACTGGAAAATGAGATTGGAAAGATAGGAGTGGGGATTAGGGAAGGCTTCAAAGCAGAAATTGGAGTATAATGTGTTAGCAGCTCCAAAGGCTGAAATTGCTTCTCTAAATATGAAACAAAACAATTCCTAAACAGGGCAGATAGGAGCGGTTGCCCATCTTATTTGCGACGGAGCAAATCAGTGTGCTATTCCTATCCTGCTTGATGAATCTGGGACTGCATGTACTAATTTCAGGCATGAGAAATGATGTATTTCAATGCTTTCGAAAGCACTTAATCTTCCCCCAAAGTGACATGCAGAAAAAGTGAGCTGTCCTCTTCTCCTGTTACTGTCGGAGAGAAGACCAGGGCTGAGGCTGCTGCCAGAGCCTGGTTGGGTATATGGGGCAGAGATTTGGTGGCTACTTGAGGATGTTCTGCCCTGTCTGCATGGTGATATCTCAAAGGGATCACTCAAGCCATCTTTTTCCCATGCTTGTCTTTGCTGGGCTCTCCCAAAACGCCTTGGCCAGGGTCACTGCTCTTCCAGGCAGCTTTCTTTGCATGCCCTGCCCCTGGCTGGCCCGTTGCCTTGGCAGAGAAGCCCCACAGGGATGTTTTTGGCAGCTGGTTGCATCTTGCTCTCTTCCGAGCGAGTAAATTGACTCCTCTCGTGCTTTCCTTTCGTCTCCTGCTTGGGAGCTGCTGTGTACTCACAGGCACAGAGGAGGAAAGGAAAAACCAGCCTATTGCTCAGATATTCAGGGTGAAGAAACACATTCCTGTCCCAGAGCTTGGCAGGGTTCTTTCATTCCCAGAGGCATGAGGTCCTCCTTGCCACTCTCATCCAGCACCTTCTGGACAAAGGGTTTTCTGCATGGCTGGGATGGGGATTTGGCTCTGATCCTTGGTTTGAGGGAGAGTGAGGCTGTTGGTCTCCTCCCAGCTGGAAGTGGATGGGGTAGTATTTCCTCCCAGCTGGAAGTGGATGGGGTAGTATCTCCATGCAGCGGGCTTCAGGCAATTCATTGCAGGGCCTCCAAGGAGCCAAGTGCAAGTAGGGTTTCGGGAGTGGTGAAATGGGCTAAGCATAAAAACCTGCAAAGCTGTTCCTCAGGCAATGCAAGCGACTGTCCTGCTCTTACCAGCAGCTCCTTGATGGGGAATTGCTCCAGCCCTCCATCTCGAGGGGAGTCCAGCACCACTGGGAAGCTTTTGTGAGGAGCATGGGTGTAGCCAAACTCAATCTCATCCTACAGTGGGGAGGACAATCTGCATGGGGCACATTGGCAGGGAGGGGAAGCTTTGCTCCCTCGCTGGTGCCCACCTACCTGCATCCAGCGGTCCCCACGGTTGATGTAGCCGAAGCAAACCTTCAGCTCACAGCCGGCCTTGTTGACCAGATTTTTTATCTCCTTTGTGAAGAGATAGTTGTCTTTCATGCTGGATCACAGGAGGTAAAGGGGATCAAGGGCTGCCAGAGGATGGATATCCCCCGCAGGCAGCTGCCTTTCCCTCTGCCCATCAACTCCCCAGCCTGTCTTGGTGACCTCCAGGGAGGCTGTGGGGCTGATTTGGCTGGGAAGAGCATCATCCCTTGGCCTTTACCTGCAGACGAAGACGTTCACTGGTGCCAAAGTGTTGGGGGTCATGATCCACGGTGCTACCCTGAACACTACTGTGTCGGTGAAGATTGGTGTATGGGGGATACCCTGGGGGAAGCAAGCAGAAATTGGGGAATTTCTATGCCCTGTTTACCACTATTCCCCCTCCCCCCCAAATACCAGACCCTTGAGGTTATTTTTGGAGTAAGTTAATGGGAACCGCTGTCCATTCAATCCCCATTCCCTTCCCCATGCTCCTTGGGCTGTTTCATCTCTTCCCCAGAGCCCCCAAACCTCAGCCAGGGTCTCCAGGAGGCTGACGTGGATGGTGACCAGGCCGGAGAAGGTGTCATCGGGAAAGCGGAGCCCCTCAATGAAGAAGTCAAGCTCGGCGGCCCCACCGGTGTACTGCACGGTGTGGTACAGCTTCCTCCAGCCCAGCACGTGGACATAGCGTTGCCCGAAGAAGGGGTCTGCAAGAAAAGAAAAGGGAAGGTGGGTAATTTCCAAAGTTCTGGTGCTGGTTTCCAACCTATTTTGCTTGTGTCCAAGGGGAAAATATGTTGTAGAGCATGTTGCCATCATGGATAAAGCATGTGGGTGTCAGGACACGTGGTGACTTTTTGCTATTCCTCTGCTGGAAGACCTTGGATAAATGGCTTTGTGACCCTGTGACTCTGCTTGTTAATCTCCTGAAGTTTTCCAATTGATTGAGAGAATATTTCATGCTAGAAAAATTTAGAGAGGGGATGCTGAGGGCATGATTTTCTTCAGAAGTGTCATTTGAAGAACATGGAGAGGCCAAGGTCAGAGATGGAAAGAAAAGAGCTTGCGGGGATCTCAAAAGCACCACAAATGAGGACGAAGGGGCAGAGGAGGAGGTGAGGATGGACTTACTCTGCACGTGAAAAACACCAACTTTGTCTGCATCGGAGACAGGAATATGGAGGATGATTTCATAGCCCCGGGGCAGGCGCCGTGGCCCTTCAGTCCTCAAGACCATCTGAGACATGTCCAGCAAATCTGTGGTGCAAACCACAAATATTGGATGATGGGTGGTTGCACAGTGCAGCTCTGGCTGGCTTGCATGCTCCCTCTTGGGGCTGGCAGATCCCATGCCAAGAAATCTGCTCTTCCCTTGCTACCAGCCTTTGCAAGCTGGAAAAACAACCGGTGATCCTGCTAGAAAAGCTTGTGGCTTGTGCTTTGACACAAATGTCCTTTTTATCCCCCAACAGCCCTGGCACAGCTGGTCCCTGGCCTCAAGAAGTCGATGGGCACTGGGGCTGGGTGGTTTAATTTTCCAGGACCAGGAGGGTGTTCCTGGCTGCCAGCCGTGAGCTCCTTTCACCTGTGTGAAGCATTCCTGGGTGAAGCTCTGCTGTCAGTGGCACCTCTGCTATTTTTCTGGCCATGCTTCATGCCCCTGCTTGACCGCAATTAGTTTGCATGGCATTAAAAAAAAATTTCCCATGCTGGAAGCTTACTCAGCAGCTTGGTGAAGAGCAGCTCATGGGCAGCTGGTTCCCAAGAAAAACTGCACTTCCAAAAAGGTTAAAGAGGAGGAATAACAGAGCATATTTTTCTTTATATGATTTTTTGAAGCTGTGTTACCTTTTTTGCTGAATACTCTTTCGTCATTGCAGTCAGATGCTGGAGTGAAGGGGCTCTCCTTGTCGCAGCTGACGAGCAGGATGGCCCCATGTCCCTCAGGACCCCAGGTCCAGCTTGCCTAAAACACCCCGCTGGGCCTTAGCAAGCTCAGGCTCTTGCAAGCCTGTGGACTTTCAGTGCAGTGGAAGAGGCTGAATTACCTTGTTAGGGTTGTTCTTTTCCACCACACCATCCCGATCCGCGTCGACGTCCAGGGAGATCCCTGGGTGGGCAGACCCTACCGTCATCCCAGGCTGTGGCAAGGTTGGGTGGGCGCAAAAGCCCCCCAGACCCACCAAACTTGAGTCCATCTCTGCCCCCACATCACAGCACCCTACCCCAAGGGACCGAGGGGTTGAAGACAGATTGCTGCATTGCAGAAGCCTTCGTACTCACCGATACCAGTGAGGAAGACCCCGGCTTGGTTGATGGGCTGCCCTCCCTCTGCGTAAAAGCTGACAGTTACCTGCAAACCCCAAATCCCTGGTTGGGGAAGGATGTTCTCCCTCCATGGGAGGTCCCATGCCCAAGCACCCCACTTCTTACCTTGTTATCGTTGACCTCAGTGCTGGCCCGGCTCATGCTGAACCTTAGGACTGTCCCCTCATCCAGTGGCCACCGTGTCCTGCTGCCAGGGGCTGACCCAACCTCTGCTTGGCCCTGGCACACCACCTCCACGCTCACCCCCTCCGTGTGCTTCACGCCAAAGGAGACTGCCCCAGCCGGGGCTGCCCTGCCAAAAACACTGTATTTTTAGAGGTTTGCACTGAAAACACTTGGTTCTCACTGCAATTAGTTTCACTGCCCAAAACACAACCAAGACCAGGCATGCTGGCGTCTCCACGCTCACCACTAGCACCTTTCTGCCCTTTCCTCCCTGCCTGGGAACACTTGCAGTATCTTTTTTTTTCTAGGGCAGAACACCCTATTTTAGCAAAATGAGTCTATTTTGTAGCCATTGCTGCAGATTACTATCTATAATAATCACAACCAAAGCACTCTGCTGCTGGAACTTAACTCAGGTTTGCACTTCAATGGAGAAATCTGTGTTTATTTTCCAGATGAGGCAAACCTGGTATTTAACAGCTCATTGTAACAGTGTGGCAGCCCAGCTGAGAGACTTTACCATGGGAAACTAATTTTTTGGGGTGATTTTATCCACCCCTGAAGCAGCTGGTGTTGTACTGCTTCCAGTCCAATGTGCCCTTGCTCTTCCCCAGCCACTCTGTGCATTCCCTTTCCCTCTCCTGGTCCCTAATTTCCCCCCATCTTTCCAGGGTTATTATTTTTGGGCTGCTTGCAGCTCCTGAGGAGCAGGCTCCCTTTGAGCATGTGTGCTCCTGACACCCGAGAGCTCATGCTGTATCACCGTTACAGCATCATTTATTGGGTTTCTGGATGCCGAAGGCTCTGCCAAACCCGCACCGGCTGGGAGGAGAGGAAATCTGAGCACTCATGTGCTGCTGCCTGGGTGTTTCTTAAATTGTTAAATTACGTTTAATTACACGTGGAAAAACTGGTTTGGTTTCCTTGTTTCTGGGTTTTGGGAATCCCACCGGGAGAAGATTTGACCTGGAGAGATGCCAGATGAGTTGTAACTGCACTGCTTGGCTTGAATATCGAGGGTGAGATTTGTAAAAACAGCTAAGACCAGAATTAACCATGAGATGAGCTTTTAAACTTTTTCCTTTGGGGGAATAATTATCTTAAAGTACAGCGTTTGGTTATTTTTAGGGGAGCGGGGTTGGTGGTGTGGGGACTTGCATGCTTTCCCAGAACACTCCTTGGTCACTAGATCTAGTTTTCCTCCTCTCTCCCAGCTGCATCCCCTCCTTTGCGGTCCGTCCCTGTGGCTCCTGCTCATCCCTCTGCTCTCCTGCAGCTTTCCAAGATGACACTGGATCCGTTGACCGCAAATGGATCAAACCCATCACCATCGTAGACCCGGGGTAAATACTGAATCGTGCAAACACGGTTGCTCGAAGCTTTGCTGGGACTTGCGCAGATTTGTAAAGCCCAGGGAGGTTTTTGCCCACAAATTGCATTAAATCACAATGTCAGGGCTGAGGGTTTTGGGGGAGCAGAAGGAAAAATGAGGGGGGGGGATTTGCAGAAGGATAAACGGGGGGTAAAGGCGAGAAGAAAGATGGAGGTGCGGAGATGGAGGAGGAGAGGGAGTGTTAGGGCATCCCACTCACCCGTAGACATCGACGGAGAGGCGGGTGCCCAGCACACACAGGGCCTCGATGCGGTTCCCGTGCTGCAGTCGAAGCGTGCGGTCCCCCAGCATCTCCCCACGCAGCAGCCCAGACGCCCCAACGATGGGTACGTGCACCCTTCCCCACCCGCTCTGGGTGGCTCTGAGCTCCCTGGCAGCACCCAGTTGCTTCTCCTTCCTCCCTGGCACGCCTCCCTCCTCCTCCTCAACTGGCCCCAGAGCAAATCAATTGACTTTTGGAGCCTGTGAAGTTTGGGGTGACAACTTTGCAGCCCCCACCCCGGTCTAAAGGGAGGGGGCAGTTGGATTGGACTCTCTAAAGCCCCATGAAAATGATCTCCAAGGGCGGGAAGGGATGGAGAGGGAGGGCGGCTGGCCCGAAGCCCAGCCGGCTCCCAGCCCTATGCAAGGAGCTCCCCCAGCTGTCCCCAGCTCCCTGTCCCTCCAGCAGCTCCCTGACCCCAATTGGGGACGAGCAGCCCAACGCAGAGGCGATTTTGCAGCCCTTTGGGTTTCGGCTGGTGCATGCATCTGTGGGGTATCCGCTCTTTTTTGCTCTCTAGGGAAAAGCTCTGGCTGCTCTTGGAAGAAATACAATTTCCCAGCCCTTAGGATAGAGCAGGACTCTCCTTTTTTTGGTTTTTGTTTTTTTTTGTTTTTTTTTTTTAATTCCTTGCTTATTTTCAAAGGGAAGCCGGGGAGCCACTTGCTGATGAGGGGAAACCAGAGGTGGTTTTGCACAACGAACCTGCTGCCTGCCACCCTGCACCACAGTGGAACACGTCAGGAGCAATTGCTGCCCACGCAGGTGTTCGCATTATTTATTAACATGGTGCTAAATATTCATTTTAAAAACCAAACTTCTGCCCCAGATTTTGGAAGCCACAAGCAATTAGTGAGGAGCAGAAACGTTCAGGTTGATGTTCCCTATTTATATCCCTTTCGGGCTTTTCTTTTTTAGTGCTCTCTTCCCTCTGTGGCTGGGCAGTAGGAAATAAGCTCAAATCTAGTTTCCCATCTGAAGTAGATCCTGTTTTGTTGGGGCTTTTTTTCCATGACCTGAGCAAATATGAGCAAGGACTTTGTGTTGCTGAGCAAACATTTGGGAACACAAACACGGCCATTTCTCTGTGCATGCAAAAATGAGATTTGTGGCAATGGGGACATTTTATTAAAGGCTGTAGATGTTCTCCCTGAGGAATATAAGAAAATGTAAACCACTTTGCTCCTTCTGTGCCTTTCGTAGAACATCATGGTCAGCGTGGCACTGCTGCTGTGCAGACTGTAAGGGGGACTTGGGTTGAATGATGCCCAGTTTAGACACCCCAACCCAGGAGCTGAGCTGCTCGCAGCTGGAAAATGTTCCTCCTTCTGAGAAGCATCATGATTTATCTATTTAACCCCTATTTAAACCACCAGTAGCAAGAAACACTGCTGAAAGAGGAACCAGAAAGAGAAATAACTTAAAAAGATAAAGATAAAAATAAAAAGAAACCGAAACTGCATCATGTTTGCATGAGCGGGCTCTGTTCTCCAGCATTGTACAAGACTTATTTTCCCTCTTTTTACCTCAAAGCAGAGCATGGGTCAGGGTGACCTCGTTTCCCTGTACTCTCCTGGGACCTGTGGGCTGGGGAAATAGAGGTGTAAACCCATCAGTTTGGAAGAAAAAAAAAAAAAAAAAAAAAAAAAAAAAGCAGCTTCTCTTTTACCACTTTCACTTCCCAATTCCTGCATCCGAGGATTTAGTATTTCAGTTGTCAGTAAGGAAAACACATGCTATTTAAATCTTCCTTTTCTTAAAAAAAAAAGACAAACAACAAAACCCTAACACCAAATCCCTCCCATCTTAGAGAAAGACCCAAGGTCACCACATCACTTGTGATTTTTAAAATCAGCCAGAGTGTTTCTAGCTGGTCACAGGGTTTGTTTTATACATCTGTATATAAATATAAATGTATTTATATCCCCTATGATCCAGCTGGTGTGATTGTGCTGCACTTGCCAGGCAGAAGGAAACCTGGGGGCCCTTAGGAGCAAGGGCTACCTGCTAGCAAAGATGGGATTGAAACCCTGGTGGATTTTGGGGTGATCCTGGGTTTTACTAGGTGGCCCCAGCTGCCCGAGGGTCTGGCAGAGCCCATTTCCTCACCACCACATAGGTCCCTGTCTTTGAGGGATTGGAAGGAGGATGGGGTCCTTGCAAGCTTCCTGGGGTTTTTGGAAGCCAGGTTTGGTCTTTGCAAGCTGTGCAGGGTCTTTGGAAACCTTCTGAGGTCTTTCAAATATTCTTGGAGTCTTTGCAAACTTCCTGGAGACTTTGCAAACCTTTGGGGTTCTTTACAACCCACACAGGTTCTTTGTAATCTTTCTGGGGTCTTTGCAAGCCTGGGGGGGTCTTTGCAGAGCTGCAGAACAATATTTGCAGCGGGGAAAATATTAAATCCTTCCTAGGGAGGCTTTGGCAAAGCACTCACCCCTTGCAATGTCTGTATTTGGGGAGGAAGAAGAGGGGCAATCGTGCCCTACAGGCATCCAAGGCATCCACCCCATGCCTGCGTTCAGTGCTGGGGACAAGAGTGAGAACCCGGCTGTGCCCATCGCAGCAAAAGCCCCACAAGTTGCTAAATAAACCTTGTTTTATGGTGCAAGAACGGGATTTTTCAGGAGAGAAAAGTGCTATTCGTGATGCAGGCTCTGCTCTGTGCTATCAGGTGCGAGATCAGACATGGTAAACCATCACAGGACCTATATATAGATGTATATGTACACACACAGCAACGTAGGTGTCTGGAGGCTCATGGTTTTGTGGCTAGAGTCAATCTGGTCAGAGGAGTTCTCTGTTTTGTTTTGGTTTTGTTTTTTTTTTTAAATCAGATCTGACAGATTAGGAGCTGCTCTGCATGAACTTCCCCGCCGCTGATGGATCTCTGCCTGCCCTAATTTCGAGGACCTGGGAACAGATCCCAGCGCTGGAGCTTGCAGACAACCCCAGCGAGCTGATTCCTGAGGATTTTCACGTGCGCATCACCCAGCATCTCCCTGAGGAGGATCGAGCCGGTGGGTGCAAGAGGGTTTTAAGCTTTGTGGATGCTTGGTGAAGACGTTTTGGGGTGGTTTTGTGGCTCCCTTCCTGCATGCACGTGCCTTATTGCAAAGAGTAGGAGGGAAATGTTCCCTCCATGGAGTCCTTTCAAGCTGACCTTTTACATTTAAGAGGTGCAAACAGGTGCCCGTCCCAACTGAGCCACGAGGTGCTGCCTGTTCCTGCCCATTCCTGCCCGCGCTGGCTTTATTTTGGCAGTCAGGCAGCTTCGAGGAGGCAAAACCAACCCACTGGCGAGGATGAAGGAGCTTGGGCAAAGCTGAGCCCACCTGTGGCTTTATTGCTCTCCCTGGGGGAGGCATCAAGCACGCCCCAGAGAGGGGGATATTTATAGGGCAGCAAATTTAAGGCAAAGCTGGGGGAGAGTGTAAGCAGGGTGAGCGTGGGGTGCGTGCATGGCTCCAGCCCTGGCGGGGAAAAATAGTTTTATGGGGTGCTTTGCTCTTGGACTGCCAGGCATGAAGTCTCCCAGCAGGCAGATGCCTTTGTTTTGGGGAGAAGAAAGGGTGGAGGGGGATTTTTGGTGCTTTCTCACCCAGGAGAAGGTGGTTGCAAAGCCAGCTCTGATGAGCCCTGACTGCGGATGTTTTACCAGGATGGGGACCAACCTCTCTTGGGTTTTACTGGCTTTAAAAGCAATTTTACTGGTCCAAACTAGCCTCCTGCCCTTCTTCCCTGGTTTCCAAGCAGGATGAGGAAGGCAGATCCGCCTGAGGAGACTTGGTGCCTGCCTGGGATGCTCCTGCCATGCTGTTACAGCTAAATACCTAAAGAAAATAAACCCTCATGCAGACCTGAGTGGGACTTGATAACTGGTTCAATGCATTGCCCTATTGCCAGTAATTAGTCTGACATGGTTCTTAAAAGTTCCTGCCTGCAATTATGCATGCCAAGTAATAAATAAGGTGTAATTATTGTCTCAGGGAGATTATCAAACTTTCCTTGATGGAGTGGCGGTGCAGGATGGGTGAGAAGAAATGCCCCAAGGGGGTCTGGGCTATTAGTGGGGTTCTTGGGGGAATACTGGGGGGTCGGGTCTTGCTCCATTATGGCTTAGAAACAAGCTGAAATTGGGGAAAAAATGAAGTGAGCCCCAAAAACTAAGGCTGACCAAGTTCACTCAGTCTGATGGAGAGGTGGGATCCCATCCGTCGTGTACCAGGGATCTTAATAGCAACTTCTCAGGACAAGGTATTATTAGGAAGAAACACTCAGCTCTGAATGGGCCAGATGACTTAAAATCATCATTCTCCCTGTGCACGGGCATGTTGGTGCTAATAGCAGGTGGAGGAGGAAGAATAGGTGAGTGTAGGTACCACCCAACGAAGACAAGGTGTTTTGGGCTTGAGCTAGCATCCGCAGTGACCGTGGCAGCTCAGAATGTGCCGTGACTAAACCCCAAACCCAAAATGAAGATGAGGTTTTAGCATTGTGTCTCCATCCTTTCTGGATGGGTGTGATCCCGGACGGGTTTGGAGAAGCTCATGCTCTCAAACCCTCTGCTGAAGCCCTCATGCTCGCTGGGAACCTGAAACCACCATCCTCCACCTCCCTCCAGATTACAGACCGTACCAGCCTGACCCCGTGGGGATTAAGGTGTGTTCCCTGTCCGGCACAGGGCTCAAACCAGCCGAGCAGGATGCGATGCTAAAATCACAGCAGGCGGCAAACTCAGCACCATGCCCAGTCCAAACCAGTGCGACCAGCAGCCGTGAGTGGGAATTCCAACTTACAGCCCTCTTCGGTAGAGATGCTGCCATGGCCAGACTTCCTTGGAGGATGCAATGAGCTTCTTGCCCCCCGTGCCAGCTCTGCTTCTCTCCAGCTCCAAGGGTTTTAGGGGTGGGTGAAGGCTTTTGCTCCCCCAGGAGGGTTTGAGAACCAACAAAATTCACAAGTCTATGAACATCAGGAGGCTGGCTTGTGCTGGGTTTTGGGAAACAGGGTTTTATCTAAAATCTCAAGCAAGGTGAGTTCCTGGAGAGCCTGGAAATGCCACTAGCATTCCCCACTCAAGCATCCTGGCCACCCCAGCAGGCTCCCACGATCTTATTAAAGCCGTGCTCGTGTACGAGACACGGTGCTGCTGTTTGTTTTCCGCTGCAATTAAAGTCAGAAGGAGCCCTTTAATGTAGACTGGCTGGGAGATGTTTAAAGCAGCTGGTTTGATCTTGCAGGGGAAGGTGCGCGCAGGTCGCTGCTCCTCCAGCTGAGGACGTGCAGCTCGGTGCAGTGGTGGGGACTGGTCCTTCTAGCTCTGCTGAGCCTGCTTTGACCTTTTCAGCTTGCAAGGGGTCCTGCCGCTCGCAAAACTGGGTTTCTCCTGTCTCCAGCCCTCTCCTGCCCATTGCATTGCTAAGGCCCCATGAGAGCAGGGACCATGTTGCCTCATCCCCCTCACTATGAGGATGAACCTTGCAGCAACAGGGCCATCGGTATGCTCTCCGTCTCCGTGCTGCCTTTTTCCTCCCTCTTAGCTGCTGCCTCCATCCCTGAGCATGGCAGAGACTTCCTTCCTGGTTTCAGCAAGATTAATCTCGCTTGGTTTCCCTCTTTGCAGGCAGACAAAGCCTCCTGGGATGGCCCGAAGAGAGATGCCTATCTCTGGTAGACAACATCTTCCAGCGATGGGGATGTTTCCCGTGAGAGCTTTGCTGCGTGCCCAAAAAACCCCGATTCCCCTGAAACGCGAGGTCCAAGTGAAACACTGAGAACTTGTAATTTCTACTGAAACCCTCTCGTTGTTTTGTTGTTGTTTGGTTTTTTTCCCCTTCCCTGCCTGCCAAATAACCAGTTTTCCCTGCACCCGTTTCTGCCCGTCGCGCTCCTTGGGAGTTGTTATGATGGGAAGGACTGACCTGAACAAACATTCAAACGTTTCCTTTTGTTAGGCTTTATTCAGGCATTGCCCTAATGGGGTAGCAGAGGCTGTGAGTCACCTGTCAAGAGGCTAGATGGAAAATTTGGGTCGTTTTAAAGAAAATGCTTTATTTTAATGATACCGTGTATTGTAATAACCCTAAACAACCACATTGCACAACAGGAGGAGTTGAAATGTTTAATGCATTAAGCTTTGGAGTCCTTATATGGAGCTATAAGGGAATAAAAAGGTGAGAATAAGCCCCAAAAGAGCTCACTGCCGAGCATCCCAGGGCAGGGCTGGGTGTCACCCACCCCGTCCTGCCCCTCTGCCCCATGTCCCCTCCCCAGATCTGCCAGCCCCCCCAGGGGCTGCCTTATCGCCACCATCTCCCCGAGTGGGGCGGCAGCTTGCTGGGTGGTGGAGGTGGAGACGGCAGGGTCCCCTGGCTAAACCCCGTCATCGAGGGAAGGAGGAGTTAAATTCCCCTGCCTTTTAATCCAGTCGTGCTGGTTTACCTACAAAGCCAGACAGCAGCTTCCTTCACATGCGGCCGCCGTCCTCGGCACATCATGCCCAAACGACACGTCGTGCAGATGTCTACCAGCCACGCCAGCTACAGTGTCTGCGTGTTGGGTACCGAGGTCTTCCTTGATACACGCAGGTAAGGCTGGGATCAGGGTATCCCCATCGTTTTGCATAGGGCTGATGGGTTTTGGGGGAGCCCAACGGTGGTTTTGCTCTTCATTTGGAGGAGAAATGGGTGCTAGGGGGAAAATTTGAGCTCATTTTGAGCCCACATCATGAGTTCATCTAAGGATTTGGCAAGCTTTTTTGGTGCATGGGGGACACGTCCTGCTGGGTCTGTTTTTCGGGGACGATGTCCCAGGGGGAACTGCACCCAAAGGAGGGACGTTGACTCTGGCAAACGCAAGGCGTCGAAGCGTTGCCGAGCCATGACGATTTGCAGGCAAAGCCCATGCACACCCCAGCTGAGCGGGATCTATTTCTGGCTGTGAAAACATTAGGCAAGAACAATTCAAGACGAACAACTTGGCCAGAGCTAGAATGCAGTAAAGAATAAAACATGTGGCTCAGGCAGAAAAAATCCACTAGTGAGATTTGCATGGGCGATTTCACAGAAAGAGATTTTTCTGGAATTAAATAGGGGGGTTGCTTTATTGGCCAGATATGAGGCTGTATTTACCCTGCTGTTATGTTGTCAGTATTTAATAAATCATGTTTATAATGATAGAGACTACAGGACAAGCCAGTCGGCATCGCATCCGGGGCAATTATCGGGGTTGTGGGTTGGAGCTGGGCCAGGATGTCCCGTCATCCCCCTGAAGGGCTTCAGATTTAGCTAAAAAAGTATTAATTTTCCCCTCAGCCAGGTGGGAATATATAAAACCTATTATTTACAAATTTTTTTCTGGATTTGGACTTAAAGCAAGCTCAGTCCCATTTAAACATGGGGCCCGAGCCCCAAAATGGAGTGATTTGGCTCCTCAGTAGCAAAATCTGAGCTTTGGTCCAAAACAGCAGGCGTTGGATGTACTTTCAAGTAAAAAAATGGGATCGTTTTTTTCCTGGAGAGTACTGGCTGGGGGGAACCCGGTGATGGATGTGTCAAGCTTTGACTGGTTTGGTCTGTTTTGGGGCAGAAAATGGAGCACGGTGGGAATCTGGTGGTGATGCTGAGGTGTGAGGGCTGTAAAATCAGGGCAAATAGACACAAATTTGAGAAGTCACGATGTGAAATGGCGTGAAGGTGCATTTATGATGTTGCATGATGTTAGATATGAGGGGTGGCAAGCGAGACGATGCTTTAATCTCCCCTTACAAGCTGCTGCAGGCACCGGAGATGCCATGCCAAGAGCAACACCGGGAATAAATCTCTTCTGTGTTATTTTTTTTTTTATTCTCACTGTTAAAATTTACCACCCTGTCACTTTTTGTGTGTGGCTGGGGAGGCTGGCTCCCGACAGCAGACAGGTCGGAGCACTCGTGCTCCTGGGATGGAGGTGCTGGTGCTGTAATGAGCAGGTAGGCAGCACTTCAAAGGTGAGGAATGTTATGCAGGTGGGGTGAGGGTTCTCCATGCTCGGATTCAGGCTCTACTCCAGTTGGGGCATCTCTTGGATCAGGATATGGTCCTATGATAGCCAGGAACCATCTCCCTGGTCGGCTGACATAAAAAATTGTCCTGGCTCTTTGGGGTTTTGTCATGGGATGCTGAAATTTTGGTGGTTTTCTTGCTGTTGTGAAGGGAGGTTGGATGCCAAAACTTCAGCGATTCACAGTCTAGGCTTAACCACGGACGGACGTGCCAAAGCTACAGTGGGAGCTCCGCTTGCTCAATGCTGCCACAAAGATAATACATATAAAACTCAGACGACGCGTTTCATCACCTGAAGATGGTTTCTGAGTCCTTTCCACCCAGTTAAGGCTGGATTTTAATTCCGGGTTCAAGTATTTGGCTCCACAGAGGAGAACAGGAGGGACAACTTGGTCTATAACCCAATGCTGCTCTCTGTTTCAGATCTACCCCCAAAGGTGCCACGTCATTTGATGTCCATGCCACCTCTGCGGTTACGGTCCACATCATCCACAGCCCGATTACAAAACCCATGATTGACTCCAGATGGCCCCTGGATCCCGATATAGAGGTTATAGTGACCATTGATGTCACCAGCAGGACTGTCAATGACAATAAGGTTAGTTGCTTTTTATGCACTGAAACTGGAAAAACAAGTCAAATTTTTCTGGGGAAGAAGGGAAGATTATGGGCAGTCTTGAGCATTTCTAGGTAGTGCTGACATCAGGCTCATTTCCATGGAGAAAACTCAAACTTAAACAGAATTCTGTAATTATCACATATGACAAATGAAACTAAGAAGAAGGAGATCACATTTTGTGCCCTAAAGATGAGACAGTGATGGTCGCAAAAGCCGGTGTCAGAAACTCCATGCCAGGCAGCAGAAATATTCCAGCCTTGGCTTTTTCCATGCGTGTTTTTGTGCTGAAGCAGGCAGAAATGGCTTGGCTGAACTATGATTAGTGGAGAATGGCTTGGATGAACCCTCCAAGAGCTAGTTGTATAGCGTTGGTTGGTCAACCCAATGAGTGAGAAGACCTACTCAGCATGACGGGACACGGGACTTGGATTGTGATCTGGTGATGTCTTCGCAGGTTAAGATTTCGTACTATGGACAGGAAGGCAATGAGCTTTCGGTGGCTTGGTTGTATCTCACCTGCGTAGGTAGGTATTACAACAATGCTTTTCCAAACCCGGCCAACCCCTTCTGATGCTGAGATCTAGTTGGGTTCATGGGACAGGAGTTAAGTGGGGGGCGCGGGCTGCCCATCTGTGATGTGCAATGAAGGTTTGGGTGTTGACTGATGCTGACAAGCAAGAGGGAAATAATTAAAATGTTATTATGCTGCCTTATATGGTACAAAAAAGACACAGGCTGGGCCGTGTCCCCACCCAATGCACACACCGAGCATCCTCTTCCGCTTGCCAAGACCATTGTGTTGGCAGAAGAGGATCCAAAGGAGACCATCTCACCCAACTTTGGCTGGCATCCCCTTCCTCGACCTCCGTTGCAGCTAGTGGAGAGGAATAGGCACCAAAGTGTAGCTGTCTGACCTATTTTAGGATGAGATGAATCATTCCCTTGAAATGCCTATTTTCTTCTGCTGACTACAAAGGGAGTCTAGACAACCAGTCTGGATGCAGAGCCTTCCACTTGGACGGATTAATTACCCTAAATTTGGGATTTTCTAAAGTGTTCACATGACAGTCAGACCTGTGTCCTTAAGTCATGCATTTATCTCCCAAAATTACACCTGAAGAGTCTGATGGTTTCCCACGTCCCATACCTGATGGGCTCTGCTGGAGCCATCTGGGGCCACCGCAGTCCGCAGGGCTTCTACCTTACAAATGCTCTTCGTTTGCTTAGATACAGTGCTTAATTTCCAGCTTCTCCACGTCCTCCTCTCTGCATCAAGGAGGAGGACAATCTCTGCTTCAGAGCCCATGTTCTCCACACGCGGTATATTCCATTTGGAGGCGTATCTGTATTAAGATAGGCTTAGTACAGATTTAAGTAGGGTTTAGATGAGGTCGCTGGTAAACCTCTGCTTTATTGCAGCAGAGGCAGAGATTTGGGCCAAGAAAAGCTCTTTAAAGGAAAGTCCTTCTGAAATCTTGCATCAACCCCAGTAATTATTTTGGTGTCCACTCACCCATGGTGAAAAGACTTTCATGCCCCCACTGTGTTTTGGCTTCACAAAAACCACATGAAATTGGTGAAAGCACAGAATGAAGTGGGTACGTCCCTGCTGGGGGAATGAAGATGGGAGAAGATAGCTGGAGACCGAAGGGGCAAAGTCATGAAAAAGCCATCGGGTTGGTTTTTCTATCGATGTTTTGCTGGAGACATTGGGTCTGGAGCAGCTTCGGGGCGTGAAGGTGGGGTCGGTGTTGGGTGACTCATGCTGAGGATGAGCCCAAAATGCCATCGAGAGCTCGTTCCCCTGCCAGGTGGCATCCTTTTCTCTCTTGATTTTTCAGATGTATCCCTGGATGTGGACTTGAGCCGTAATGGCAGAGTGAAGAGCAAAGGGAAGGACAAGGTAATGAGCTTTGCTGTAGGCAACGTACCGAGTGTCAACGCAGGGTGCAGTCGCTTGCACGTCTCTTCCCCGAAAATCTCCAGGAGGGAGAAGGATTTGGGTGGTGTCACTGGTGTCTGAATTAGAGAAAATAACATGGCAAATTCTCAGCCTACTAATTGAAGAGGAAAAGACTTTATTTTCTTATTCTGGGCCAAAATCTCCTGCCTCTCCAGTCCGGCCCCAAGGATCATAAAGAAGAAAATACTCTGCTTTATTTTCTCTTCTGTCTTTTTTTCCTTTTTGGACTTGAAACATGCCACTAAGTGAGTCAGCTGCAAGTTTTGTGAACAGCCAGAGATTTACCCCTTTGGCAACAAATCTGCATATGCCCAAACATTTACACCCGGGTAATTAGCTGCAGCCCGACCGGCAACGCAAATTGTACATCGAGATGAGATGCATTTCTAGAAATGGCGTAGTGTTTGTTCAGATGAGGCCTGGCAGATACTTTCTGGCTTGTTAGAAGATAAGGTCTGTTTGAAATAGTCTCTGGCTCTGCTGGAAGCTGAAGTTAGGAAATTTAGTGGCTTGAAAGCATCGCTGCTGTCTCCCCACCAGCCTTGACAGCGTGTTGTGGGTTGTCCTCCAAGTGTGGCCGTGGTGGTGGGATTTTGCCCGGCCCGGGAGGAGGTGGAGATGGGGGAAATCTTCCTCCCATTTCCTTTGGGTGCTTCTCCTCTAGGCCAAGTGGACGTGGGGTCCAGATGGGCAAGGCGCCGTACTGCTGGTCAACTGCGACCGGGACAGCCCTGGCACAGGGGGGACGGACAGTAGTGAGGTGGACATACGGACCACTGCAGGTGAGGTGTCATCTGCAGCATGAGGGGACCCAAAAGATCTCACCGGTGTGTTTCCCACTTGCAACACCTCTGTTCCTGTACCCTCTCTCCATCTTTTCCCCACCATAGACCTTCAGGACATGTCTGTCATGCTGCTGCGGACTCAAGGTCCCAGCGCTATCTTTGCTGAGTACCAGGTGGTCCTGCATGTCCCAGAGTCGGACGCGGATAAAGTGCGGGTTTTCCACGCTATCCGTGAGTATTCCTTCCTTCCTTCTTTCCCAGATACCTGTGCATGCCCCCGAGGTGGGTGAACCCTAATTTTTTTTGTTCACCATGGCTAAGGACTAGGCACCTCCGACTGCTGGAAACACTCATTTATCCCCAAGGCTCCTGTGCTATTCTGGAAGATGGGGTTATATGGGAAAAATCAGGGGGAAAAGGATTTAAAAATAGGCTTTTCTCAGCACGGTTGCTGAAATTTTGACATTCCCATGGTGCGGGTAACTCCCACGTGGCTCCCGGCACCTTTTTGGCACGGGCGATGACCCAGCCACCAAAGCAGCCCATCTTGTTGGGCAGCACGTTTTGCCTTTGAACACCCTGGCAGCTGGATCTCCAGCAGCTCCCTGCCAAAAATCAGGTCAGGGAACCCAACTATATCATTAGATGCTTAACTCGAGCCATGCACCTTGAAAGGGTTGGGCCTGAGGGTATAGAGTCCTCTTTGTATGAGGAAGATCAAGTGTGTTCCCCAGAGAGGAGAAGGCACGCCCACTCCTTTGCAAACCACGCTGGCATCAGCCACCTCCTTGCTGGTGCCTCCTTCCATCCCGGTGGACAGGTTGGTCACCCCGTCTTGGGTTGGGTATTTTGGTGTTTCTCCAGGGAGTGGCCCACACCCCCACTACAAACCCGTGTTGGGACCGGACAAGCTCTCCTACGTGCTGGACCACGTTGGTGGTGGAGAAAACACCTTCTACGTTGAAGGGTTGGCTTTCCCTGATGTGGGCTTCTCTGGGTTGGTTTCCTTCAGCGTCAGCTTGCTGGAGGTCCCCCATAAGGTATGTGGGGTTTGCCCCATCCCCTGCAAAGTCCCCCAATGGTGGGGTTTTCAACAGCCTTTCCCTGGCGTTTTTGCCCCTCTCAGAATTCACCAGGCACCCCAATTTTCACGGATACTGTGGTTTTCCGCATGGCGCCCTGGATAATGACGCCCAACACCCAGCAGCCTATGGAGGTTTTTGTCTGCAGGTAGGAGGGACGTCAACCCATCACTCTCCTGCCTTGGGGGACTCTCCAAGGAGGAGCTTTTGACCATTCCTTGCTACCTAGCAGCTATAGGGTGAGCAGGGCTTTATGCATGCTATACTGGAGGCAGTATTTGGGTACAGAGCCTGCTGGCACTGCTGTACTCATTGCAACTCCAAGGAGAAAGGCTGGAGGACCCTCTCCAGGGTCTAACCTCATGCAGGACTATTACCCAGCACATTTAGGAATGAGGAATGGGCTGCACAGTCGGGGTTTGGTGGGGCTTCTCGTGATCCGCCCCCTTGCAGCATTTGCTCTTTCCC
>NW_010516310.1:23570-25346 GCF_000687285.1 Phaethon lepturus
TGCAAGTTGACCATCTGCTCAGAGATGGAAACCCGCAGTGACCGCTGGATCCAGGTCATCAATCGATGCTCGTAATACGCGGCTCTCCTGCTCCCTTACAGGTTCCTGGGGCACGTAGGGTGTCACCCCTGTTGCTGGCGCCTCTGGGGAGGGATCAGCTGCGTTGCTCAGGGAAGCACGTAGATGCTGAGGTGAACCAGGCAACTGTGACCTAAAGCACGGGGGAAAAGCTGCTGGTGGTGGCAACCAGCACAGACAGGGATGTTGTCCAGGGACCCAATGGGTCATTGCAAGAGGGACCCCATGGGGCATTGCAAGAGGGTCTCCGCTGCAAGAGAGACCCCACGGTGCATCGCAAGGAGGACATGGTGATGCCGGTTGGACGTGCAGCGTGCCCAAGCCCTGCCGTCCCTGCCCCGCTCCCCTGCCCGTTGTGGCAACGTGTTGCTTCCTCTGGGGGTGACCCGTGCCTGGTGGGATGTCACCTCTCGGGACAGCAAGGCAGCTGCCTCCCTTGGGGTTAAGGGCAACAGCCAGGCTTGGCCAGGTTTGCCCCATTTCCTGCTCCACCCTCACCACACGCCTTGCCAAGATGGCTATCACCCTGCCAAGGAGCCTTTCTTCTCCTCCTCCTCTTCCTCCTCCTGCTCCTCTTCCTTCTTTTCTTCCCACAACAGGATGAACTGGAGTTTGGTTACGTGCAAGCACCGCACAAGACCTTCCCCGTTGTCTTTGACTCACCCAGGAACAGAGGCTTGAAGGATTTTGCTTTTAAAAAGATCCTGGTGCGTCATTGTGTTGCCAACACCCTTTCACCCCCTAAAATCCTCTGCCTGGGGGGTCCCCATCACTGCTCCTCTCTTCCCCAGGGCCCCGATTTTGGCTACGTGACCCGTGAGCCCCCCATGAAAGACATCTCCAGCCTTGACTCCTTCGGCAACCTGGATGTCAGCCCACCAGTGACGGTGCGAGGGAAGGAGTATCCCCTGGGCCGGATCCTGATCGGCAGCCCCCTGCCTTGGTGAGATGTGGTGGGGCTCAAGTCCTCCCTCCAGGATGCGGGGAAGCACTGAAAATCCTTCCGTGGGAAAGGGTTGCACCCTTTGGAGCGGAAATTTAGGGCTGGTTCCCATCAAAATGGGAATTTGGGGCCAGTTCCCATCAAATCCCAGATTTAACATGCAAACCGCATCGCTGTTCCTTCACCCCTTGTAAAATCCTGCCACCGCTCTGATTTTTGCCCTCTCCCAAACCGCTGGTGCTTTTGCTCCGATCCTACAATGCCGTAAGCATCGGGGCTTATTTCTTCCTCCGCTATTAAAAGGAAGAGCAGGGGAATCCAGGAAAGGGTAAAATCCTGAATAACTGGAAATTGTTTTGCTCTGGGCAGGCGGTGCTAGGCAGCCCCGCGGGAACAAGAGCGCCCTGCAAAATCCTCCACAAAGGAGGTTATTTATCCTGGAAAAATACAACAGGGACGAATCTGGATGGGGTTTGATCCGGGATAACAAACGGGATGCTCCGACCCCAGCCCTGCTGCAAGCCAGGGGGCTTGTTTCGGTTCCAGCGGTGGGTAAATGGCATTTTCCCGGCCTCACCGGGACCGTAATTATCCCTTATTATGAGAAGTTTAATTAATGTTTTCCCAGCCTGCTGCTGTCTAAGAAAACTTCACCCCCACGCAAAGTGCTGCGTAAAGAGTGATTTAAGATTCACAGGAACGGGGGAAATTAAACCCAAAAGTGCCTGAGCAGAATGGGGGATATAATGCACAAA
>NW_010516311.1:0-544 GCF_000687285.1 Phaethon lepturus
CGCCGGGCATGGCTCGCTCTCTGTGCCCAGAGGTCACATTGATTTTTATGGGCAATGAAAGTTTTTGTGGAGCAGCTTTCTCACAGCCGGCGGCGGCAGCCCGTGGCTTTTCAGGTGAATGCCGTGTGCCCTCTCTTTGAGGGCAGCGGTTCTCAGACGGGTTCCTGGCAGGCTGCAGGGAAGGCGGGGGGCTGCCAGCAGCCCGTGAGGGGAAGGTCTTGCTCTGGGCTCTTGCCCGGGTTGGAAGGCTATTGCTGCTGGGGCTGGGTCCTGGGTTGCGCACCCAGTGCTACTGCATGTAGCTCGGTGGCTCTGGCACCCCTCGTCAGGGGGGCTTGCCCCGGGTGCTCACCCCCTCTGTGAGGGCAAAGAGCGGGCAGCCAAGGCGCTGGCAGCAGCAGGGTGGCTGCTCCCCGGTCCCCTTCCCTGGCTCTTGGGCAAGGCTTGTGCCTGCAGGCCTGGGAGGGGGCCGCAGCCCCGGAGGGTCTCGCCCTGCGCGCTGAAGGTTGGGGCTCTGGTGCTGCAACGTGCAGCAGCTTTGGGC
>NW_010516311.1:610-1195 GCF_000687285.1 Phaethon lepturus
CTTTCCTCTGTGCTTTATTTAGTGGTAACATATCACTTCTGTCTTCCTGAGACCACAGCGTGACAGGAACAAGATCAGCCTCCGTTTACCCCAGGCATTCAATTCAGATTACGTTCAGGACGTTGTAACGGTGGCAGACAGGATTAAAAGTGTTACAAGCTGCAAGGAATCGTCTTTCCTGTAAGTAACTGTCCCCTTGCAGCATCCTGCCTGCTCAGGCATACCTGCAGAGCCGGGCGTCCCTCTGCTACCTCTTACTCCAGGTAGCAGCATGGTTCCCCCGGGACACTCCCGGCTGTGAAGTCCCCTCTGTAGCGTCCCCAGGGCTGGTCTTTCAGCCCGACAACTGCAGGAGACCTCCATCTGGTGGGAGCCGCTCCCTGACGTTAGCTGAAGCCTCTCGAGCAAGATGAAAAGTGCTTCTTTGTAAAGTTAAACAGCTCCTTCCCTGCAGAGCTTGCAATGCAGCACTGCAGCAGGGCTCGAAGCCCAGGATGCAGGGCTCTTGGGCTTGGCTTGGGCTGCGACGTGGCTGGGGAGCTGTTAGCACCGGCATGTGCGGGAGCATAAATCAGCCGCGGAAGC
>NW_010516311.1:1256-1539 GCF_000687285.1 Phaethon lepturus
AGTGCATCCACGTGAAGGGGTCGGTGGAGCTGGGGACCCGCTGTGGCTGTGGCCCCTTGCCTGGGCTGTCGGGGTGCCCAGGGGAAGCTTTGCAGGGATGGCTGGGTGCCTTTGGTGGCCGAGGTCTGGGAAAGGGGAGGATGGCGCTTTGCTGGGTCGTGTCCGCCTTGGCCCTACCGCGTCATACAAGCGGAACAGGACCCCGGTGGGAAGGGCAGTGGGGGCTGCTCCCCCGGCCCGCAGCAAAGCATCCCCGTGCCCCCCGGAAGGGGTTCGTGTGGAC
>NW_010516312.1:0-212 GCF_000687285.1 Phaethon lepturus
GCAGGACGCCGACATCTAGCCAGCACCACACTGAGCCAGAAAATGGAGTAAAATCACCAACTAATCCCTTCCCTGGCTTTTCTTCCAGTACCGATCGTCCCCACCTTCCTTTATACAACAGAATACGAAGGCACCAACACCTCTGTTGCCTCAGCCTGGACTGAGATGGCTCCTCCAGCCTTGAAGGCCCCTCCTTTCTCCTCCATGTTCTC
>NW_010516312.1:265-3394 GCF_000687285.1 Phaethon lepturus
ACGGAGAGCAGCCACCCGCCACAGCCCCCCGCCAGCAGCCCCCCACTGCCGCGCGGCTGCCCGGAGGGCGAGGAGTTCCTCGCCAAGGAGAACGTCCGCGTGGGGCTGCTGTTTGCCTCCAAGGCTTTCGTACAGCTGGTGGTCAACCCGTCCGTGGGCCTCCTGACCAACAGGTAGGTCAGAGAGCTGGGTTTGCAGCGGGGTGTAGCCCTTCGGGGACGGGCAGCTCCTGCCTGCTAATGAAATCACCATTAGCTGAGCAGTAAAGGTCTGTGCTGCACATGACAGCCCCTGCAGTCACAGAATTGCAGGAACCGGTGGGTAAAATAGCAAGGGGGAGAATATACGCGTCAAAATAAGCATGAATTTTACTTTTTCTAAGAGTCTACAAATGGCTTGCCAGTTTATATTACAGCAGAAGCCTCACTAATGCTCTCCTCAGGTGCAGACAGATGCTATTTAATACCAGTAACCACCAAATAAACAAAGAAAGATTCCCACCCCGCTATGGATATCATGTTGTTGTCTAGATTTTCTGCCCCTGAGTTTTTATTTGCCCTTGTCTCCAGCAGACACGTGTGAGGGGTGCTGGGCTCATCTCCACGTGGTCTGGGTGGGCAGATGAGTTGGCAAAAGAGTGCCGTGTTTTGGGCGTGCTTTACGTATTATCTGGGGGCACTTAGACGCTTCCTCAAACAGCGCTCACGGGCACACCCACATGTTCAGGAGATGCTCATCAGCCCACAGAGATGTGTGTGAAGGCTGGGCAGCGGGACCAGAGCTCCACCTGGAATGAGGAATCCTCCCCGAGACGGTGCCTCTTTTTTTCCCTTTCCAGGGTAGGGTACCACATCCCCATGTTCATCGGATTCGTTATCATGTTCCTCTCCACAGTCAGTGAGTATTGCCCTTCAGTCTGCCCTTCATACGCAGCAGCACGGGAGAAAATACTTTGGTCTGTGCCTGCACCACTGTCCCTGTGCAGGAGAAAGGAGTGAGAGCAGAGCAGCTGGTCTCAAATTGGTGACAAGAAAGGACGAGTGGCACCCAGCACCCTCCAGCACCCAAACGGGTGCAAGCTGAGCCGCTGTTACCCTCTGCAGGGTTTTAACGCTCCGTCCGCAGTTCTGCCTGACGCCATCTCTCTCCTTCCTCCGCAGTGTTTGCTTTTTCAGGCACCTACACCTTGCTGTTCATCGCCCGAGCCCTCCAAGGCATTGGGTCGTCGTTCTCATCAGTGGCAGGTAAATGTTTCAGCGACACCTTGGCCTCTGCGGTAGCTCCCCTTGTCTGGGTTCAGTTATCGTCTCAGGAACGACCAGCAGCACAGACACACCGAGTGCCTTCCTCAGCTTCAAACTCCTCCTCCTCGGTGCGCCCGCCTGGCTGGTGCAGGCGATGCACCCACACAGCCCAGCTGGCAAGCAGATAAATCCCCCCAAAAGCCCAGGCTGCTTTCAGAGAGGGGCCCCACCACCACGGCACCAGCCAGCCTCACGTGCTTCTGCTTTTTCTCTGCTCCCAGGCTTGGGCATGCTGGCCAGCGTGTACACGGACGACTTCGAGAGGGGCAACGCCATGGGGATCGCTCTTGGAGGCTTGGCCTTGGGTGTGCTAAGTAAGGAAAGCGTGTTCCCAACGGGGTTTACGTCAACGGCATCTCCAGAGCCTTGTGGGCCACCACCTACGGCTCCCGCCTGCCCGGCTGTGCCCCTTCCCGGGCGGCATTCCGCAGGCATGGCTGGCCTGTCCCCCTCCCTCCCTCCAGTCACTCTCCACAGCCACTGCTCGCTGGACCCGACACCTTCTCTGATAAAACCCATCACCAAACACCCGCCGGGGGACTCAGAGAAAACCACGATGGCAGGAGCCGAGCGCTGCTGCCCGGGCGCTGGGGACGCTGGCACTGCCGCTGTGTGACGCAGCCTTTCCCTTGCAGTCGGGGCCCCTTTTGGGAGTGTGATGTACGAATTCGTGGGGAAATCATCTCCCTTCCTGGTCCTGGCATCCCTGGCTCTCTTGGATGGAGGTGAGAAGCCAAACGGTTTAATTCAACCAAAAAAAAAAAAAAAAAGGCACAGGAAAAGATTTAAATGCAGATGTTTCGGGGAGAATCTCACAGGGCTCGTGTGAAGGAAAAGGCAGATTAATACAGCACGGGTAGTATCATCAGCACTGGTTATTCTGTTATTGCTAAATCATACGTTTTCTACCACCAGATGATTGACATAGCAATATAGTAAGAATTAGTCCCTCATTACTTAATAAACCCCTTGATTGCTTTAATGGCTTGAATAGCACATTCAGTAAAGCTCTTTGAACTGCGGATTCTTCATAAAAGGCACAGTTGTCTGCAGCCTCTTCACCATGCCACAAAGGAATTAGACTTTGCCAGCATCAATGGCGATCCTTGTTCTTTCTCCCATAGCGGTATTACAGATGCAGGCCACGAGAGACTTCAGAGCGTAACGGCAAAGTTATAGATAGCAGAAACGTGCATTTTTAGTGGGAAGTGTTAAGCTAATTAAATTATAGTCACCGTTACCATCTTTGCCTAGATGTAATGCAAGACATCTTTAATGAAGCATGTAAGAGCTTTTGGAAAATGAAACATAGGTCCCATACATATGAAACTTGCTTTTTTAATCCTATTCTTTTCCACATCTAATTTCAGTCATGCTCTAGTTGTGGCTCCCCAGCAGGCAGCTGGCAGCCTGATGGTGAACATTTGCATATCTGACTGCTTCACGCATTGACAAAACACTTCTAGCACCATCCACTTCAGGGAGTTTTGCTGCTCCCTCCCATGGGAGAGGAGCTGAGACCCACCTCTCCCCCTGCCCGCTTGAACCATGTCCCCAAACACAGTTACTGCGTGCCCGGAGGCTCTGGGGATGAAAGGGGTCAGGCTGAAGGAAAAGCCAGAGGGAAACGCAGATTGAAGTGACGCTGCCTCCAGAAGTAAGCTAACATCAGCATTTTCTTCCCAGCTTTGCAGCTCTGCATACTGCAGCCCGCTAAGATCTCCCCCGAGGTGAGTACAGGCGTGTGTGCATACGTGAGCCGGTGCCAGGCGGCGTGACCGAAGCGGGCGCTCCGCGGGGAGGAGGGCGTGCAGGCACCGCGCCG
>NW_010516313.1:0-9981 GCF_000687285.1 Phaethon lepturus
GAGAAGGTTGTTTTGGGGCTGGTGTGCCACTAGTTACCCTTTTGGCTAAGGGGATCGCCGACCCCTTGGCGGTTTCCCTGCAGGTCCTCTCCGGGGTGGGCAGTCGCACGCGGAGTGCTGTGGTATGGAGGGAGAGGAGACGAGCACGCTCGTCCTTCCCTGCGGAGCAGGATGGGATCTGGCGAGGTGAGGGGAGTAATTCCCAGCTGACTCTGCTCCCAGTATGTCCATCCCCCTGTAGCTGGGACTGCAGACCGTGCCAGTGCCTGTGGGATGGGTGGGACTGGGGAGCCCCTCGGAGTCAGGGGAGCTCTCTGTCCCCGTGGGGGACCACCTGCTGAAGGAGATGGGCTGCAATAACAGGGATGCTCTCTGTCAGGATCAGAGTAGCCTGGTTGCTTGGTTAGCCTGCCAAAATGCTAAATGTGGAGAAACCTGGTTTTAACACCAAATCTCCTCTCACCTTCCTGATCTCTGGACAGCCCTCTCGGGGGTTGAGGCCAGTAGGTCCAGCCTTTACAAATCCAGGGAACAGAGAGCAGAGGTGATCCGAGTTGGGTGACTGTCCACGACAATAACTAGAAACAACCTGTGTCTGGCCTGCGTAGCGTATCAAAAAAAAGAGTCTGCTGCCAACCAGATGGCTCGTTTTGGGCTACAGAAGGAGGTATGTTACTGCTGCAAGCATTTGCAGCATTTGCTTGCCAAAGAAGGATTCAAAACACATCTGTTAAATGTTGCCTATGGAAAGCCCTTGCTTCAGCAAGCAACTTATTATCTACAGGGAGGAAAGGGAAGCATTTAAAAAAAAATAAAATTGTTATTCCTCTCTTTGTAAATGAAAGAATGGTAAACATTCCTTCACATCCCAGATAAATCAATAGCAGAGCATTGGGCCAGCTGGTGAGAAACACCATCAGTTGATTCTGCTATTGCATTTTCAATCTGCTATTGAATCCTGAAAATTATGGGGACTGAACAGGCTTTGATGATCCCAAGGGATAGCTAGAACAAAGATTTGGAGGCAAATGCTTTTACAGAGCAAATGGTCCAGTAAGGAAGTGATTCATGTGCTGCAGTATATGTGGCTTGTGCCGTGGCGTGTGCTGTGCCCCCCAGCCTTCTTCTAGCTCGCCCTCTGTGCTGCTGGGATGCAGCCTGCCAGCTGTGCTGGTCTGCCCAAGGAAGGACCTCTCTTCGGAGGCAGGAAAGGCTGTGTGGGCTTCACTACCTTTGCCGAGTCCAAGTTCTCAGCATCGAAAGGCTTCCTTGGGGCTGGATATTCAAGCACTTGCAGCTGGGCACAGATTTTCTAAAGCATCTGGGCTCCCCAGCCCTTCTGTCTCCAGACAGACTTGGTGGATCTAAATGCATCAGAGCATTATCCCAGTAAAGTGATGGGAACAGATCAGAGATGCCACAATGCAAACGCATCAGGCATGAGTTTCCTGAGGATGGCTGAGGGCTGCATTACCCTCTTCTGCCTGTCTGCCCCCAGCTCCATCCTAATGCCAGCCAGTGAGGTGGTGTAACACCATTTGCTTTGCCCAAAATCCCTGCTGTACCCCCAAGACTCTGCAAGAGCTTTATTGTCCTCACTCTCACTCACTCCAGACCCAATACACCAGCTCTGCACAGGGATTTTTGTCTCCTTTCGTTGATTTGATCTGAATGAGCCTGGCCAGTTCTTGAGCAAGTCATTGCTTTGTTTCTCTGAGCTGCTACAGAGGAAGTCAAGTCAACAGGCAAGAGAAATGCACAGCGGGTGCTGCAGGGAAGGAGCGTCCTCCGCCATCCTGAATGAGGTGAATAGCTCTAGAGCAGCTCAGATCTGCTCTGCAGGTGGGAGCAGGTGAGCTGGGGCGTTCTGCCAAGTACCGGGCAGCCATTGCTGCTGGTGTAACACACCCTCTCCACTCGCTTCCCTCGCTGTCTTATTACCGTCTCCGCGCATCTCTTTGGCATTGCTTTCTCCAACCCATAGCCAGAGGAGACAAGAAGGTCACTTCAGAAAGGGCCACCTGGAAAACACAGTCTGGATGGAGGACTTGGTGGTAAGTCTGGCAAGCAGCACAGGATCCTCAGGAATGAGAACATAGTGGTCATCATGACCGGGTGCTCATGGAAGTGGATGGAGTTATGGTGGGTAGCAGCTAGCCCTGTTCACAGGGTCCTCTCCAAAACCTGCAGAGCAGAAGAAGCTGAAGCCTCTGTCTCCTGTGTGACTCTGAAGGTCTCTTGCAGTTGCAAACCAGAGCCTGGTTGCAACCACCACATGTGGAAAATGCCACCCTGTGTTTGCCAGCCTGGAGCAGGGACATCGCAGAGCCCTTGGCTGGGAGAGCTTCAGGCACAGCGAGCACCAACCTGAGCTCTGATGAGGGATTTCAGTTCAGATTGATCGCATCCCCTTGCGACTCATTCCTGGCTGGCAACTCCTGATCCGCTGTGTGCGAGCAAGGTCCCAGCAGAGAAGATTCCTGGGCCCATCTCTCACCTTTGGAAAAGGTGAGGCAAGGATCTGTATTCCCTGTGAGATCTGGTGAGGAGGCCTTCAAGCAGCTCCTGGCACTGCTGAGAGCTGGAAAGCTGGGGCTTGCCCAGGCTCCTGTTTGTCTCCTGCTCTTGTGGCAGTTCTTGGAAATGCTTTTCCAGGGGATTTTTGCATGCTGCTGAAGTGGAAGATATCTGCTTCCATGTTGCTCTTTGGCTTAACACGTACTTTATCCTGTTACCACCGTCCCGACTAAGCATCTCCAGAGTGTGATCCTTGCAGGCCGGCTCTGCCTGAGATGTCAGGCATCTCTCCTGCCCAGCCCCAGCACTCGGAGGTAGCATCCCTTCACCTCCTGGGCTCCTCCTCTTGCTCTGTGTGCTCAGTCATCCCTTCCGCCTGCTGCTGCTGCCAGAAATCATGTGTTTCACGATAGCCAGGATTCCCATTCTGAAAATAACTCATCTTAATGACTGTGCCTTCATTTCGGAGAGTCCAATGCCCAGTTCATCAGTCTTCCTTAGCTAGAAGATTTTTCCACCCACGTTAGCGCTCTGCCCCACTCTCTTCTGCTGCCACGAGCTGGCTTGTCTGCAGCGAAAAGGCATCTCTTCCCTGGTTGCATCTCACCCGTCACACCTCTGTGCTGCGGGGCGGCCTCGTGCTCTCTGCCGAGGTGCCCCCATAGCACCGGCTGCTTGCGGAGCTGGCGCTCATGGGAACGATACAGGATCTGTGCCATCCAGGTCCTTGCCTGTTCAATGACACCTGTGGCACGTGAGCAGTCCTTCCCTTCTGCTTCACCACGTTTGCCTCTACCATGAAAAGTGGTTATCCGGCAAATAGCACCCAGCCCTTCCTGCTGGTGACAGAGACTGCTTTTTGGGGTGGCAGAACAGCTCAGTACTGGCTCCGGTGTGGCTGTCTCTTGAAGCGCAGCTTTTTCAACCACAGAGGCAACACTTGTGAACCCTTCCATCTTCCTTGAAAGCGCCGAAGTGGATGGGGAGAGCTGAAGATGCGTGTCGTGCAAGTGCACCCGCAGCTCTGGCGCCCGGCAGACGCGCGTGGTGATGCTCTGTGTCCACCTGGGAGCCTGGCAGTTTGGAGTAGCAGTACTCTCTGTGCTAAAGCACAGTGAATGTCCTACAGTGGCTTAGAAACGAGCTCCAGAACAAAGCTCTTTGGAGCACTGTTGGAGTACAACTCCTCGCGAGGCCCTGGGGCGCTGGGCACGGATGCTTGTGACCCGTCTGGCTGCTGCTAGTATTTCCTTTGCTCCCTGCGGCTTGGCCAGCCAGGATGGAGGAGAAAGGAGAAGGAAGAGCTACGCCTTTGCTGGCCTGTTCATCACAGCACTGCTCTCCCCTGATCACTCCCAGAAGTAGATTCGGGAAGGAAGGGCGAGGTTCCCCCCAAGCCAAGTGGCAGGTCTCTCTTTTGCCTCCTGCCAGGTGGAGTCATGAAGTCGCGTGTGCGTGTTTCCTTCCCTAGGCTGGCGGAAGAGCCTGGCAGCCTCCGTGATGGGCCTGATGACTGGTAAAGAGCTCATCCCCCTTCGCCTGGGGCTGGGCGCCGTGCAGAGGCGTGCGATGCTTGCTAGCTTAAGCCAAGCCTTGCTGGGCAGCTCCAAAAGGACGGGCTGGGAGTTGAGGTGACCGCTGGCACTCTCGGCGGTAACTTGCTCTGGGTGTTGTGTGATGTTTGTTGCTTAATCACGTAACGTCTCTGAGGTGGACCAGGCTGGTGATGCTGGTGGGCTGCACAGGTGCCTGTGCCTGAGTGGACAGGGAGCAGGGACTATATTCAGGAAAATGCAAAGGTATCAGTGTTGTGTGCTGCAAATAGGGTACCTGTTACAAAGCTGCTTTGTTTTGTGTACCCTATGACTTGCGCTGTGTTTTACTGGATTTGAGAGAAAGGCTGCTATTTTGTGCTAAGGATGTGAGGCTCATTCTGTCACACTCAAAACAGGGCCTGAAGCTTAGTGTATTGCTGGGTCCCTCTTTAGCAGGTACTAGCTGCTGGGTGCGAGAAGACCCCACATCAGCTGGGGCCATGTGGGAATGCCTTTTCTCCACAGGTGATGTTACCCTCTCTCCCAGTGAGACCACGGTGTCCTCGGGTTGAGTTTGATCCTAGTTTGAATCCTTTGGTGCGCAGAAAGAAAGTGCAGCTGGGACCTGGCCGGCATCGCTTGGGGCACATGGGGAGAACTGGAGCGCAGCAGCTACAGGCGTCTGTAGCTGGGTGTGCAGTTGGTGCCCTGGGTGTACGGCACAGGGCACCAACATCTGCCAGTGGGTTCTCCCATCCGTGGTGCTCACAGTCCTAGTGATAGTGATTTCTGATAGCAAAGCCTTTGTGGGGCTCGTAGGGATCAGTTGGAGCAGCCTCTTCTCCCCCTCTAACCCTAACCTTTCTCCTTGGCATCCTGGCCAGTGACTTGCTTGTCCCCCTTCTCTCTAGCTCACCCTGCACGTACCTGTCATACATCACAGCACGTCTGATTTCTTCTCCTCTCTTTTTCTCACCTCTCTCCTTGTGCAGCGACACCAACCGAGCCAGAAGCAGTGGTGAAGAAGTACATGGAAGAGGTGAAGGGCTCTCCTGCTGATGAGGTGAGAGGACAGTGAAGTGACTCGGGCTTGCCCGGTGGCCTGTTAACTGAGGTGCCATGAAAACCACAGTGATGCCTGAGGACCGTCCTTCCTTGGGCATCCCGTGTGGTAGGTACTGCTGCTTGCAATGGCACTGTTGATGTTGGGTGGGGAGGCCTCAGGACTGCCTGAAGCCCACACGTGGTAACTGGTGAGTTGTCCTCATCAGGGGACTGACAGAGAAAGCACAGCGTGGGTTGAGCAGCTAATCCTGGCAATGCAAATTGGCAATGCAGCAAATCCATTTCCCTTGGAGCTGACCGCAGGGCCTGGGGCGGAGGGAGGAGTTTGACTTTGGTCTCCTCTCAATGCTCATAGAGGTCAAAACCCCGCACTGGAGCTGCTCTGTGGAGGAGCAGGAGGCATCCACCCTCAGTTCCCACTCCGACTGATGGCAGCTCTCTTCCTGTGCTGTCCAGGAGGTGGCAGAGTGGGGTGATACCAGCCTGTCTCTGCCCTCTGATCCTTCCCTTGAGGTTTAAGTTTAAGGCATAATCTTCCTGAAGCATCTCCTTGATTGCATCTTGGGTGAGTCAGTCATTACGATCAGCCCGTGCTCACACTATATGGTGGTTTTCTCCTTGCTCTCTTGGACTCTAGGACTGTATCATCTGCATGGAGAAGCTGTCCTCCCCCTCAGGTTACGGCGATGCATGCGAGTGCAGCACTATCAAGCCAGAGATGGTCGGTCATCTGACAAACTGCCAGCACTCCTTCCACATGCTCTGCATGCTGGCCATGTACTCCAACGGGAACAAGGTACCGAGCTGGCCCATCCCAACCAGGTCCCCTGTGCCGGGGTGAACCCAGCTGCGGAGCTTCGATGCCTGGTCTCTCTCCCTGCAGGATGGGAGTTTGCAGTGCCCCTCTTGTAAAACCATCTATGGAGAGAAAACCGGTACTCAGCCCAAAGGGAGGATGGAGGTCTCCACGTTTCCCCAGTCCCTCCCTGGCCACAAGGACTGCGGGACAATCCAGATTGTGTATCACATCAGCAGAGGCATCCAGGTGAGTGTGCAGCATGCTCGCAGGAGCGACTGCTGCTGGATAGAACAAGCTGTGAGAGCCTCTTGGAGAAGTGTAGGGATCTGGCACAGTACCTGCTGGCAGCCCACTGCTGAGCGGGCCAGGGTGCCTGGAGCCAGCAGCTGCACTGGCTGGTATCTTCAATGTATGGGTGACCTGAGTCTCCTCTGTGAAAGATCTTTTCCCTCTTCAGGAGTGGTCCCAGGCTCTACAAGAGCCTTTCACTTACAGTGAAGACTAGTGCCTGTGTGAAGCAGAGAGGAGACTCAGCCCATGCTCACAAGGTGGGAGAGAGCCCAACACCTGGTTTTGCAACCCACGTCTGAGATTTCGGTGGTTGCAATGAACTTGCAAAGGTTTGAACTGGGTGGTCTCTTTAGGGTGTCATCAGACCACATGGAAAAAGCTGTGGTTTGGGGTGGTCTGCTACCAGAATTTAAGTAATCGGAAGATCTGTCATTGTGTCCCAGCATGAGACCGCTCTTGGAGGACCTGTTATATTCACATGTCCCATAAGAACAAGTCAGAGACCTCATCATCAGCAATACCTTGCTCCTTTTTACATGGAAGAGCTGCTTTGAGATAGACCGATGTCAAATCCTGCTGCTGAAGGGTTGTCTAACTCATGAAGATGGATGTGTTCCTGCTAAATATGTCTTACCTGTTGCAGGGCCCTGAGCACCCCAACCCTGGGATGCCTTACACAGCAAGAGGCTTTCCTCGCTATTGTTATCTACCAGACAACGAGAAGGGCAGAAAGGTAAGGAATCGCACCCTGATAATGTGACCCTTCTCGGGTTGCCTCTTGGCCCTGTGTTGGTGGATTGGCACAACGCGGTTGCTTTTGGGAGCTGTCCTCACGATGCTAACCAGCTATTCTTAGTAGTTGTCCATGCTGTTTGTTCCTTACATGTGTTTGTAAGGCCTCTGCCTTTGCAGATCTTTGCCGCTTCTTCACAACTTTGACTGTGAAGACTTACTCCGCTTGCTAAACAAAATCCTGTCTGATCTTTTAGGAAGGCGCTCCTGGCGTAGTCCCTGTCTTGGGCTACGCAGTGACAAGGGTTTGCACTTAAAACTGCTGAGCTCGGGTAGTCCGGCTGCTGGCTCTTCCTGTCCCTGTTTCCTCTGGGTGGGTGTGTTTGTCTCAACTTGTGCTGGTATTTTTCAAGTCCTGGAAGACCAGCATGTGCAGGGAATGGCCCTTCCCATCAGGGGAACTGCATGGGTAATTAGGAGGTGAGGGAGATCCTTTTTGATGCTGGGATCTTTGGTTTCTTCCTGCTACAGCAAGGTTTTAGGCTGTTAAGCTTCTGGCAAGCTGCTTTCGTGGCTCAAGTCTCCTAGCTGCCGAAGGCCAGCTTTGGTTTTTCTGTTTCCACCTCTAGGTCCTGGAGCTCCTGAGGGTGGCCTGGAAGAGACGCCTGATTTTCACAGTGGGCACCTCCAGCACCACCGGTGAGAGCAACACGGTGGTGTGGAACGAGATCCACCACAAGACAGAGATGGACACAAACCTGAGCGGCCACGGCTACCCTGACCCCAACTACCTGGACAATGTGCTGGCGGAGCTGGCCGCCCAGGGCGTCACTGAGGACTGCCTGAGACAATGAGCTGGGGTGGGGGCCCGGCTGTGCCGGGCACGCGTCGGGGGCCCACCTAGTGCACTTATTCCTGTTGCCTTAAGTTCCTGTGTCTGACCGCCTGTCACACTGAGCAATAACACTGTACCGCGGGAGCCCTGCCTGCTCTCTACAGTCTTTTTTTTTTTTTTTTCAGGAGGGAAGGTGTTTTTGTAGAAACTGCACTTGGGTCTCTGGGTGGGGTTGATGGCCATATCTGGGACTGGCTGGGAGAGTGGTCCTGGGGTGACAGACCCCCTTGTGAAGGCAGAACCTTGCCCTGGTAATGCTCGGGGACAGGACAGGGAGAGTGGGGTGTCTTGCTCCCCGTGAGACCAGCTGGAAAGCAACCCAGGGCCTCCCTCCGGCACACGGCAGCTCCCTGTCTGAGGCACCTCTTAACAGCGAAGCCTCCTGCCCCTGTATCTCTGCTTGGTTGTAATAAACACTGCCTTTCCACAGCGCGTCGCCGCTTTGCCTCCAAGCTGCCTGATGGCTTGTGTGCCTCCCCGCTCGGTGGCCCTCTCTGAGGGACCAGCCTGCTCCACAGAGCTGGGGACACTCGATCCAGCCAGGAGAAAAGAGGGAAAGCTCAGCTTTGCCGGAGGGACACAAATCTCTGCGGGGGCAGGACATGGGGTGCTGGTCCCCGGGCTTGGGGGTTGCAGCTTGTGAGAGCCTGGTGGTCTGTGGCCACGGTGCCGGCAGAGGTGACCCGGCAGTGCCTGTCTGGGGGGAAGTCGCAGCCCCTGCTCTCGTGTGAGCTGCCATCCCTGCTCCTATCGTCCTGAAGCCCTTCTGGCAGGACCTGCCCCTCTTTTCCCTCTTTCAGATGAGGAAAGGTGAGATGAAATGGCAGCTGTTTGGGGCTGTTTGTGCTGGGTGAAGCCTCTGCAAGGGAGGAGGCTGTTGTGCTTTGTGCTAACTGCGTTGTGCCGCTGCTGCAGCGAGTGCTGGTGCCACCAGCCGGTGACAGGCCACCCTCCTCCCTGGCTCTGGTGCCGGCCGGGCGGTGGTGGCAGCGATGCAAGGCTGCTAGCAGAGATGCTGTCTGGGTGGGAGCACGCTCCTGCGCCGTGAGCTCGGCCTGGTACCAGTGCTAGCACCTTGTGAAGGGGATAGTGCCCCAATCCTGGTAGCCTTGCGGTATGCTGTCACCAGGATGCTTGTCACCTGGTAGCTGAAGCCTTTCTAAGAGCTGTTTCTGGCTGTTCCCCTCCCCGTGGACACTGGCCCCAGCTGCAAGTCCTGGGAGCTTTGCCCACATTAAAGCCCTTTGGCACATAGAGGCCCTGGTGCCGTCTGCCATTTCACCCCCTTCCCAGGAGATCCGGGATGTGGCCGTGCTTCGTGGTAGCTCTGTCTTGGCATCCTCCTGGGACCAGCATGTCCTGGGCAATTTTCTTTCTGTCATGCCAATATAAAAATGAAAGGTTTTTCGGAGCTGTCATGGGCTGGAGATTTGCCTGGTATCCATCTTGTGCTTGCAGCCTCCTCGTTGCCCTCTGCTGCAGGCTCCCGGGAGAAAACCCTCCAACACCCAGTGAAGTTTGGGGGTGCTGCAAGAATGGAAGCTCCTTGGGAGCAGCAGGTACGTGTCTGTGTGTTGCTGAGCTCTATGTGACTGGGCTGTGTCTGCTCCTCCCCTGCCCTGGTTGCGAAAGGGAGAGGTTTCGAGTTTAAACCTCAGCTTTCTCTCAACAGGTCATGTTCTCCGGCCATCAAAACAGTGAATTGAAGCAAAAATTGGGCAGGTACACCCAGCCCTGTACAAAGTAAGAATTTCAGCGTGGCCCAAGGCATCTTCAGCAGATGCTCCTGTGCGTGAATGGGCTGGAACCTCCCTGCGTCTGGGCTGGTCCAGGGCCAGGACACCGTGCCGTGAGCCGGCCAGGCTCAGCGGCTCATCCCTGGCTGCCACGTCCTTTGCCACCAGGCATCTCCTAAAATCCTTGCCAGGTCCGTGCTGAGCCCCAGCGGCTTAGCCCCAGCAGCGAGGGGATGCAGGCAGCAAAGGGGTGCAAAGCAGCAGAGCCGGGGGCTCGGGCACCGCTCGGGAGCTGGACCTCTCTGCCCTGGGGCAGGGGTCGGCGGAGGGGGAAGGCTCCAGGACTGGCACGGGGTGAAAGCATGACCGCGATGCCGTGGCGCCAGTTGGAGCGGGGAGGGGACAGAGCCT
>NW_010516314.1:0-202 GCF_000687285.1 Phaethon lepturus
TCTGGGGGCACTGGGATGGACTGAGGCCACTGGGACGAACTGGGGGCACTGGGATGGACTGGGACCACTGGGGCGGACTGGGGGACTTGGACAGACTGGGGGCACTGGGACACAGATTAGGGGCACTGTAATGGACTGGGGTGACTGGGATGGACTGGGGCCACTGGGATGGACTTGGAGGTGCTGGGGCAGGTGGGGGGGG
>NW_010516314.1:420-649 GCF_000687285.1 Phaethon lepturus
CGGGAGAGGCTGGTCTAGGCTGGGGGTACTGGGCTACACTGGGTGTGCAGGGCTGGACTGGGGATACTGGGGTACTGGGAGCGTGAGTCTGGACCAGGGGACTGGTGCAGCAGACTGGGGTGTGGGGATGCTGGGAGCACTGGTGCAGGCTGGTGGCACTGGTGCGGGGGGCTGTGGGCCCCACGGCTGTGCCCCCCCATGCCCTTGAGCTGCCCTTGGCGGTTGCCAT
>NW_010516315.1:0-309 GCF_000687285.1 Phaethon lepturus
CTGTAGGTTGCAAATGTCTTGTGCTCTGGAAATCAAGCGAGAGCTTTATAAAGGTCGGATAAATGAAGATCAATTGGATAAGGGTAATCTGATTGGGACGAGCAGCGCTGTCTCCGGGGGGAAGTGGGCCCTTCAGACCTGCTGGAATTCTCCAAGTAAGTAAACAACGCCAAGGACAAAGGAGGCAGTTGGTAAAGGCAATTTTATTCTGGCTTCTCGAAGGGTTTTAATGAGGCCCATAACATGACAGCGATGCAGAAATGCAGCTGGCGTTCGCAACAGCGGGCTGGGCAAGCGGAGGAGCAGAAA
>NW_010516315.1:451-651 GCF_000687285.1 Phaethon lepturus
GGATGCTTTCAACGGGGCTGCGTCTCGGGACGCACATGGAGGCGGATCCCCCCAACCCCTCAAGGTCTGCACCCAGGTTTGGCGAACCGCAGAGGTCCCGTGCTGGGCTGGCGGGGGCTCCGCCAGCGCCCTGGGACGGGACGACACGGGTGCCGGAGGCTTTAACGCCTTTATAAACCACGGGGGGTTTGCTCCAAGGT
>NW_010516316.1:0-271 GCF_000687285.1 Phaethon lepturus
CCAGCAGTCGCCTAAAATGTCTTCCTCGTGAACATTTCAGCTTCCTTTTTAAAAGAGAAATAATTATGCGGAGGAATAACCACTTCTGTTCTACAAACGCAAGAACTGAACAGTTAAACACGCAACTTCGGGAACTTTTCCAAGATTTATATGTTTTGCACGGAAAGCAAATGTTTTTTTTCCTGCCTGGGAAAATATTTAAGCGCTAAGTTTATGAAGCCAAGTCCATTTATTCCTGGTTTATGTTGCTGCTCGGATGGAATCTAATTAG
>NW_010516317.1:0-614 GCF_000687285.1 Phaethon lepturus
CGAGCGGCGTCCCACAGCTGTAGCCAGCGGTGGCACACGGCGATGCACCGAGCCCACCGAGCCCAGCTTTCACCAACGTATTCACGCACCAACGCCACAACACAACGCGCTGGTAAGAGCTGAGGAGATTCGGCCTCCTTACACCCCCGAGCCACTGATGTTTTGCAGGCAGAGAGGCTGGTTATCAGCCCTTCCCCGAGCCACTGATGTTTTGCAGGCAGAGAGGCTGTTTATCAGCCTTTAATTAAAAGTGCGCCGAGCTCGCGTTCCCCCTCTTCCCCGTAGTTGTGGTAATCGAAGACCCCTGCCCTTCCCGGGGAGCCACAAACCACAACCCTGCAATTCCCCCCGTGACTTTGCCACCGGCACCCTGTGGTCCGTGAGTGAATGCAGAGCCCAGTCGGCCGGCCCTGTGACAGAGAACACCGCCCAGGAAAGATTTTTAGGGGTAAAGCTCAGAAATGGGGCGCAGGACGCCGGGTTCCTCTCCCGGTTCTGGCAGGGGAGCATCACCCAGTGATTCAACGACGAAAGAAAGACAGTCCCCGCTGCCGGGTCATGCTGCAGCGACGCTGCACGGTCTCACCTTCCCCTGCCCCGCTGCAGACTCGGTT
>NW_010516317.1:656-949 GCF_000687285.1 Phaethon lepturus
TTCTGGAGCTCCAAAGGGTGCTCAAAAGGGAAGGGCGAGGGATTATTGCTGCGGGTTCAAGGCGCCAGCGGCACCGCTGGACCGGAGCGATGCCTCGCTCATCCTGGCTCTCCAGGCAAGCTAACACACGCAGCTGCCCGGGGAGGAACGACACTTGGGCTTTTCACGCTGTTCAAGCGACACGTTCAAGGTCTTCGTTACCACCGGAGGCCATCTGGGCACTCCACGATCCAGAAGAAATTAATGCTTTTGAGCAAAATTTGATTTCTATCCAGAGGCTGCACCTGTGCCAG
>NW_010516318.1:0-8047 GCF_000687285.1 Phaethon lepturus
TGCCGTGCCCCTGCCACATGCTGCTGGTGGTTTCTCACACCCCACTGTGCCCAATGCCTCCAGGAGCAACTTCCTACCCTCCCCAGGCTCACCTGCCCCACACAGACATGGGCCCAGATCACCCTGAGACAGGGCCAGGTGTCCTTCAGCATGCTGCTGCCCACTGGCTTCTCTGGAGAGCTAGGACCATCTGGGTCAAGGATTCCTGCAGGGCAAGGGACCAGCTTTCCTCCCAGAGGGTGTGAAGCTCCTGCTCCCATTACGTACACATATTAGCTCAAAAACCAGCTCCTCGCACACTAAGAAGTGGAACAGGCATCTGGGTCTGTCTTTGTGCCACCACCATCTAGCTGCCTTTCAAGAGCTCTGGTATCAAGGGACGATCGTGGACAGCTCAGCTGGGAGTGCAGGAGCACGGAGAGGTCTCACTGGTGGAGCTTAAGTGTTGGGCACAGCTGTATGGGTTACCTGCACCCAGCCAGCTTTTGCAGCATTTCTCATGTTTGTGCTGCACATACTTACTGCAGCTTGTTAGGACAGGGGCTCACTTCACCCACACCCCCACACAGCGAGGACAAGACCTCATTGCTGCAAATTGCTCTAATTGCCAAGGATGGTCTCACCCATGGAAGGACTTACAAAGCCACCATAATACAGCAAGGAAAAGCTCCTGTCTGGTGTCCTCCCACATTGCGGCAGCTCAGCTCTCTGCTGCCCGCCATGAGGGCAGATCACCATCTGCCTGCCTCTGCCTCCTGCCAAGAGAAGAGGTCATTCCTTGGACCGCTCCACGTGCCCTGCACTCTCCACACTCACCCTTCTCCAAGGTGGGTGAGGATGAAGACTTCCAGACCCAGCTCCCCATCCTCATCTCTCACCAGCGCCAGGACACCATGCTCTTGGCTGTCCCAGCTGAGACTGTGGATGGGTCTGACCATGCTTTTGTATATCATCACACTGGAGCATCCTCTCCCTGCTAGAGCTAATGCCGAACAGCTCATACTGCCTGTCCTCTCGTGGCACCGCTGTGGCCCCACTGCTCAGCATGCCAGGCAGATCTCCAGCACTAACATTGGGCTGCCAGAGCAGGCACCCCTGCTAGCAAGACAGTAAGCACCTTCCTCCATGCCAGGCATTGAGCAGGACCACCCTGTCTCCATCTGAAGTACCCTTTTTAGCTAGGTCCCATCAAGAGGCTCAGAAACAAACATTTTCCTGGTCTCCTAAGCTCCACAGAGCACCATGGAAGCCAGCATTCCCACTTTGCAAACTGCCCTGCCTGCTACATGACAGCCTTTCCCATTTCCAGTCCCAACAGCTGCTCACCTCTGGTGAGGACTGCAGGTGCCCTCTCCCTTCCAGCCAGCCCCAGTGCCCTCCCTCCAGTGCTGGGTGCCACCACTGGTCTTATACAGGGCACTAGAGAGGGCTGCAGGAGCTTTGTTGTGTGGCAAGAGCTGAGACAACGGACAGAGCAGCCTCTGACCCCAACAATTGAGACGCAGCTCCCCAAGAGCCCTGGAGATGCAGGGACTAAGTGGAGGAGGCTCAGACAGATCTTCATTCATGCTGCAAGCAACAGGGACTGCAAAGAAAAGAAGTCAGAGACACACTTCACTTTAACAGCGCCTGCATCTGCAGCACTTGATGTATTTACCAGCTTTCAGGTGAGTCAGGCAGCTGACAGCAACTGAAAATGCAGCACAGAAGCCCAAGGAGTCACACACACTCTACTTACACATGAAAAATCACAAAGGTATTTTGAGCAGAGGTTTCAGGAGGATGGCTGGTGAAATCTGTGCCTGAACTAAGATCGATCCTCCTGTTTCTGAGAACTTGCCTCCATCGGGAGAGACTGGACTGCAACTGCCGATGGAAGGAACAGCTCAGACACGCACAACAAGGGGGTGCAGATTTAATCCTCATCAGAAATGCAGAGAAAAGCAAGCCCTTGGCCCTGAGTGTGGCTGACAGTGCGGACATGACTGAAATCCAGAGCTCAGCCAGGCTCCACATGACACAGCAGCGGGGGCTGCAAGGCTTGAACCTGAAAACACCTTAAGCCATTCATTCATTTTGCAGCAACTGCTGCCACTTCAGAGACACTTTTCCCTTTGGAGTCACAGGACAGAGATCCTGGAGCAGCTGCCAGAAGTAATATGTCAAGGAATAGACTGGAAAGCTGTTCAGGGAGGGCAAAGACTGGAGCCACTGAGCCGAGGGAGCCAGGGAGTCTTACTCAGTGCCAAGAACACAGGCCAAGTCTTGTGGCATGGGAGAGACAGGATCTCAGAGGCAAGGCAGCGATGAGCTAATTAAGATGGGCCACTCCACACCACCCCCCTGCACGGGGAGCCTCACCCCAGCACCCGCTGCCTGTGCGTGCTCATGCCAACAGGGAGATGCTGGGGAGGGGAGGAGCGGTGCAGGGAAAGGCGCATATGACCATAGTCACAAGCGGATCCAGCTGACAAGCTGTAGGTTCCCTCTCCCCGTGTTAGGGTAGCAGAGATGATGCCAACGGCGATTACTCCAAATGCGTCTCCATGCCAACAGCCATTAAAAAGTTGCTTTTGAAAAGCTAGTATCTTTTACAATCTCATGCACCCAAGCAACAGAAGGATGCTTTGCTATCGCTTTTCTGAGGGCAGGACTCCTGTCTCCACACTGCCTGTGAGGCAAATGAGTCCAGCCAAGTCCCATAGCAGTGGGTGACACAGTGAACAAGGGAGATGACGTTAGGAGGGAAGGGGAACTGTGCTATGACTTGCAGAGGTTGAGGTAGGGCACCCAGAGAGGCATCTGTTGTGGAAAACAGGGAAGAGCTGTGCCCTGTGCACGAGCGGTCTCTCCAGGCTGCACTTTTGGCCAGCCCAGGTTGGTAGGGCACGCTGCATCCACACCACCCACCCATTCTGCACACCTTGCACCCTCTCAGGCTGTTGCTGCTCAGTGCAGGGAGCCTGGTGAGGCCAGGAGCCCTGGGAAGGTGGAGATGGCACAGGCTGGTGTCATGATATCCCAGCTCAGCTCTGCTCTCACAGGGTGAAGGGCTGCAGAAGGGAGCAGAGCGGCTTGTGTGCTAATAGTGTGGGGCAAGGGGCATAGCTGGGTGCAGGAAGAAAGCAGGGACAAAACTACATCCAGGATTAAGTTACAGAAAGGATTAAACTACAGAAAGGAATAAACACACAGATCTATATGCACACAGAGGTCTGTGTGTGACATGCACACAAAGAAGAAAAAATCAAAATGGGACAGGAGAGGGGAAAGGATGGAGAAGGAGAGGTGACCAAGGAGAAGAGGAAGGGAATCTAGCCCTTGCAAGCACAACTGCGGTGGAAAACACTGGACATTGCAAGCAAAGTGTTGAGAAGCAAGCTGGACTCGGTGTTTTCAGCAGCTTCAGGAAAAGTGCCCATTCACCTGGGTCTACAGCCTGTCTCACCTCTCAGACTCCCAATGCCATCTCCAGAGCTGTAAAAGAGCATCACAGTGCTCATAAGGAGACTAGCAGCAGAGAACAAGATATCACAGGCACTGGCAGTGTGGGATAGGAACCCCCAGAGAAACAATAACCACCTGGCAGGAATCACATTGCTCCCTCCTCCTCACGCCTCCAAACAGCCGCCTGACAACAGGCTTTGCTCAGCTCATGCACAAGCTGCCACCATCAATTGCGCTGTATAAGAAAATTTATACCGCAAAAAAAAACCCAAAACATCTGGAAGAGATGATCTGCAGTCTCCATGCAAAGAACAGGTTCAACAAACATCTCTTGGGCTTTGATATTGCCTGAAGGAAAGCAGTGGACTAGATCTTGATATCCAGTTTGACCTTTCTGGATTTCTAAGGCCAGATTAAGTCACAGGGAATCTACCTTTCCCGCCTGCCCAAAGAGCTGATCTTCTCATTCTCAGGTCTGGAAAGCTTTAAACAACTCAGAATTGCACACCTCCAAGACAATTTTTCACACATTCCAAAAATTCTCCCAACTGTTTTGAAAGTCAGATTTATTTAAGAACTTGTGACTAAATTATAGGCAAGTCTGATTCTATCAGTCCCTTCTGATTTTTTTGTGTTACTCTAGAAAAGAATCTTGACAGACGAGAGAGAAAGGGAAGTACCTCCAGTCTATACGGTGCTAGGGTTTCACTTTAACCAAAGCAATGATTTCAATGCAGGAAAAAGAGCGCACACTCATTCATTTTTTGACTGATCCAATGAAGTGTGATTTTGCTTGGGTCAGCTGTACATTGCCTTGCGTTGAAATATTGACATTAGCTTTAGAGAACGCAGGCTGCACCTTGAGAAGATAATAAGCAAAATAAAAAGGCAGCTGGAGGTAAAAGGCAAAGCAGCCCACTCCACTGGCAGGAGGAGGCCTGCAGAGAGCTTTCCTCTGATACTCCAACTCAGTGGCTAAAATTAAAGTATATTGAGCCAACAAGCAGCCTCCAGTAGTCCTTTACTAACGACCACTTAAACCCCACAGTGCAGATAAAAAAATATGTCTCTCCCTCCTCACGTACCGTGCAGTGACAAGTCTCTGCAGGGGACACGCCTGCTGCAGCTCCTTCTCCCCCAGAGCTGGCAGCTCTGCTTCGCACGCAGCCCAGTGTCCTTCCCAGAGACACCTCCTGGATGCACATCCTCCGGCTGCCAGGACAGCAGTATGGAAGGCAGGCAGCACAGGCCAAAATGTCCCCTGCAGTCACAGCACTGTGTCCCTGGTCTATCACAAGCACTTGGGATAGGACCAAGCCAAAGAGGTGTTTGAGGTTTGCTAGCAAGGTTCGAGTTTGAAGTTATCACAGCCCAAGATTTTCCTCGGTTGAGAGCAAAACCCATTCCTGGCGTCTGACTTCTTGGTGGAAAGCTATTCCCCCAGTCACGTGAATGTCTAGGTTTTCTTTTTCTCTTACATTTACTCTGGAATTTCTAATGGCTGCTGATTTGCATCACGCAAGCCCTGCCAACTGCCCACAGCCTTTTCGTCCACCAAGCCAACATTTCTGCAGTTACCCTTTGTTTGCATAGTTTATTTAACAAGATGCCCGGAAGGCCCCTAGGGACTTTCAGCTGGCTCCTGTCCCCATGGAGACCACATCACTGGTAAGGCTGCAGGATTCAGCCTCAGATGCCCGTTCAGCTGAAGTTCAGCTGGCACTCAAAAAAGCATCACAACTCCAGTCTGCCCCGAAGGAAGAAGCATATAAAGCTCAAGAGAAAACAGCTACGTCGCTGCAACTGATGTAGCCAGAGCTGGGGGACTGCTGGCAGTGCAAGCAGGGACAGCACAGACCTCCGAGCCTCACTGCTAGACCCATCTTGGTCCCCCCAGGAGTATGCAGCGTTGCCTGGCCTGCGCCTGCTGCGGGCTCCTCCTGCCCTCCAGCCTCCCTCCATCTTCAGTTCGCACCATCCCCCAGCCTGACAAGCTCCCCTGTCCCATTAACTGGTGTCCTCCGGTCCCAAGCTCTGGTGGACCCGTAACGCTCCCTTCCCCTCCTTTCTCCTGCCCAGTTTCACAGCAAAGGCACCCTCCGGTGCAAACTGCAGGGACACTTCTGTACAGGGGAAATCACAGGCCTCCCCTCCTGTCTGTCCCCACGGGCCATCTCCCATTTCATCTGGTGGATGCACGGCCCCCATTCCAGCTGTCTGGGCTCCCTGGCAAGCTCAGAGCACAAGCCCTGCACCAAATGCCAGTTCTGATTAAAAGATCAGTGACATTTTCATACATGTCCATGTATATGGAAATTTGCTAGTTTAATTTATAAAAGGGCATATTCAAAGAACATTTGCTGAAGGCTTTCTCCAAACATCTTTTATGAGCACCATTTTGTGCTGTCAGGCCAAGGAGGCTGCAACCATGAAGGTGAAAAATTACTAACAATGTCTTATTTTGGAAGAATTGCTTCTTTGGTTATAGTAATTTTTTATTTTTAAATTTTGCTCTCTTGAGTTCTTGTAAGATTTTACACTATTCAGAGTTTTAACTAGAAAAACTAATATCATTATGTAAACCTTAATGCATCTCTGTGTAACCTTAACACTCACTACACCAAATCCTGACATACAAACGTGCTGGGCAATGAGCACAAGTCAAGAACCTGACCTAATGGAAAGAGCCCACTCTCTAACAGGATCTGCCTTTGGCATCATCTCAATCAGAAAGGTCTTTTGTTACTATGTTGATAAAAAGAACAGTCTCTTAACCTTGTAACTCAATCCTGAAAACGGCTCCAGAGACACACAATTCAGCTATTAGCGATAAGCACAACAGAAACACCCAGAAGGAAATTAGCTATTGCTTAGATAGCATGCAATAAACATACAGGGCCATGGCATGAATTATCATTTTTTTAAAAAAGAGATAGTGAGCACTACATACTCACTGAACACTTTTCATCCTGGGCACCGAGTGGGTCAATCTCTGTGAAATGCCACATCATCAAAGACCATGACAGTGCACACACTTCAATTCTGCTAATCCAGAACTGGGCGTTTGCCCTTCACGGCCATCACATGGAAAGCGTAAGTGGGGACCTGACTCATGTGCAAGACACATTATCCAGCTCTAGGCCAAGGACACTGTGCTCTGCTTAACAGGCCACGCTGTCTAATACATGCTGGCAGCCTCTTCCATCAAAAAGGAGGGGTAGCAGGCGAGGAAGGTGAGCAAAAATCCTCTTTTACAATTGAAATTGTCAGACACATTCAAGCTGACAGACAAATCTAGGAATTATGACAAAGGTCAAGGAGGAACAAACCCAGAATGTTGGTCTTCCCAGTGAAGGCTGGGATAAGATCAAAATGGCAAGAAGGGAGTGAGGAAGACAATGGGGCGTCAGGGAAGAGGGGGATGTTCTACCAATCACACACATGACTGCAAGCATGAGTGTCACGTTCCCTGCAAAGGAGGAACGTGCAGAGCAAGAGGAGGAAGGACAATTCCTATTTCGTATTCTGTATATGAATTCTGACTTTACAGACACATTCAGACCCACATGATCTCAGCCTGAGATTTTTCTTACTCTCCCTTGTGCTGGGAGCAGAGGTGGAGAACACATGGAAATGTGACTCATGCACAAATCAACACAGCACTGTCAGTCTGCAGGTAGCCTCACTCCTGTGAACTTGAGACAGGAACAAAAACAGAAAAAAAAAAAAGTGTCTGAGAAAAGAACAGAAGAAAATGGGTAAAAACTGGGTACACACATGCTTCCCCAGGAAGTAATGCAATGCACTGCAATCAGAGATGGAACAATGAAACATAGCTCAGATGAACAGCTTGAACAGTTCAAAGTTCAGCTGCTGTGCAAATGTTATTATCTGCTCTCATTGTCTGCAAACCATCCAGCCCCAGCCAAAGTTCTGCCATGAATTAAGGGGAATGCATGTTTTCAGTTGTGTTCTTGAACAAAGAATCCTCCTGCTCATCATTGCAGAGCCAGAAATGTTATGGGCACATACAAGGAAACACAGAATGTAACCCTTTCCTCTGTTCTCAATCTGTCAAACGTCATTCCCTTCCTTTGATTTCATATATTTCAGGTGGCAGAGAGCTCTCTCTCTAGGAATGAATCAATCTTAAGGCACAGGTGAACAGATGAATTGTCTGACCTGTAGTTACAAATGCTGATGATTATCAGCACTTCAAGAACTTATCTACTAATTTCATTAAATCTCAAACAGCATTCATGCCTTGACCTCCAACATCACCCTTTTCTTTAAGAAGAAAAATAAATTTACCAAGTCATGTAGACTTGAAATTTTTCTCATCATTTACTATTCAGTTCCTGAAAAGGTGTTAAAGGGTTCACAGGTCCCATTGTCAGTATTTTAGTCTGTTCAGCAGAAATGTGAACAATTTATTGTTAGGGCCCTGGTAACAAAATGCCTTGAAAAAATGGGGCTCCTTCCACAGGTACCTGTGGAACTGCAAAGACTCTAGGTCTGGATATGTTACAGACCCCTTCCCCCATCCAGCGAAAACAACAAAGGAAGGGCTTCTAAAGCTTCCAGGCACCAGCACTGTGGC
>NW_010516318.1:8078-11078 GCF_000687285.1 Phaethon lepturus
TGGAGAGAAGACACTGAGTGTGCCCTAGCAGTAGAGGTGGTCAATCATGGTTCCTGTGACTGGTGCACAGTGGGGGCAGAGGTGCTGATGAGGTCTTGAGGAAGGCTCTCGCGTGCTTCTTGCATCCGGCGCCGTGCCCTCTGGAAAGCCTCTACAACACAGCAGGAGACAAGAAGCCAGAATGCATCAGACAGCCCCAGGGAAGGGGAAGAATGAGTCTGTTCAGTGACTATCATCTCTCCTGGAGCAGGAGTCTCACTTTCTGTTACTGAGTTCCGCCAACAAAGCACCTGGTACTTGCTGCTCTCTTCACTTATTTCTAGCACTGTTTTTGCTCTGCACATAGTGGAATCAGTGTCACTGCCACAAGCTACGCTCAGTGCCAGGCAAGACTGGGCAGCCCAGCCTAGGCTTTGCCCTCACAGAGTTGTTATCCCTACTGTCTGCTGAGAACTGATGCCTCCTGAAGCTTCCAGCTCAGATCAGTACATTTAACCTCTCCTATGGACTCAGAGAGCTCACGGGATGGCAATTATCCCCAAAGTAATGGATTCTCCTGACATATCCCGCCCACTCTGTAAAAAGGGGCAAAAGTGAGCCAAAGGGTCCCCAGGGAGAATGACACTGAAGGCCCTACCCAAAACGTTGTAGACAGAGCTCTGCTGACTGAAGCCTCTAAGACGGTCCAATACGCTCTGCATGCGCTGCCTCAGGGCACTGGTTTCCAGAAAGGCTCTGCACAGAAGTACAGTAGGAGGTCAGGACTACCAAAACACAGCACACAAGGTGGAGCTTGTACTCACTTTGCTGCACTTACTTAGACTGCTGCAGGCAGTAAAGCCGGAATGTGACGCTCCCGGTTGTCTCTGTGCGAAAACCAAAGCGGCTCAGACGCTCTCCCTGAGAAGATGGCACAAATTAGAGTAACCACAGCCTGCAAACTGCTACCAGCAGACTGACCCTAGCAAAAACAAGCATTCCCCACCAAAAGCATGCACTCCCGTGGGCACAGAGTCTCTCCCTTCCCTGCTGCACACAGAAAGCCAGGTCAGAAAGAAGGGCAGATGACTCCAGGCTGTGCTGAGGGCAGGACCTGAACACTAGCAAGCTGATGGTGCAGTGCTGGAGGAAGGCTCCACCAACTGCATCAGGGCTCGTTCCCACACAAAACTGCTACAAAGATCAACTTGCTTATTACACCAGTGAGCATCTCTGCAGCTTTATTAAGAATGTGAAATTTCTGCCTGCCTCACACCCATAGCTTCTTGCTTCGGGAAACTGTTCCAGGTGCGGTACAGCCCAGATTCCATACAAAAACACAGAAAGAAGTCTATAGCTGGTAAAAAATGCTGACCTGACAGACACCTTCTGGACAGGGCCAGCACAGGCAGGGGTAAGTCAAGGTTTTGGTCCATGTTCACCCACTTCTCTAAGCTGCACACACCTCAGAAGGCTGAGAGCTCAGCATTTGCCTGTTCCTCTCTCCAAGATCACAAGTCTCACAGAGGAGACATTTCTTTAGTCAGAGGGACAGGACCACCAGCTCATCCTTGTTCAAATCTGGCCCAGGCTGTCCACAGACATCTGAAGCCAAGAGCATAATGTACCATCTCCCAGCAAGAGCAATGCCCTGCAGCTGACCCCACCTTGAAGGTTGATGGTATCCGGACGTACGTTATGTCCTCCAGCTCAGGAGATCCACCAATGAAAAATCTCCTCAGCTCAGCGACTGTCCCCAGCTCCACAGGGCGCCAGGTAGGGATGGTGAGCATGTGGACACCTGATGCAGAGCAACAGGACAGCTTAGCAGCTATAATCAGAGTCACAGAGGACAGCATGGTAGATGGATACCTGCTGACCCAAACCACAGTAGGCTGGAAATGGAAACACTGCGTGGTATCTCTATAACATTTTCCCAATGAATCTGGCCCATACAGTCACACAGCCAGTGCTGAAAGCAGCCCCTTGCCCATAAGGAGCATCTCCTTACTACACATGGGTGTCAGAATAGTTGTGACCCTCAGATTCCACATGGGACAGAGTGCTATTGTAAAGATAGATGTGCAGCATCACCCCAGAGCTTTGTCACATGGAAGGAGCAAGGACAGCAACACATGGTGCTTTTCAACAACAAGGCAGAATGGTGCAGGATGCATCAAATCCTTCTTTGCTGCCTCACAGACAGCTAACTATCCCTTTCAGTATGCAAAGGCAAAGCCTCCCCAGGACCAGCTGAATCCACTCCTAAGAGAACCACTCAACTCATTCTCCCAGACAATTAACATAACTCTCCAAGTAGGTTTTACCTGGAGATGCTGGCAGCACCAAAGAACCATATCCTTCAACACGATACCTCTGCCAGAAATCCAGGGACAGGACCTCAAAATAGACAACAGGCCACTGAGGGAGGCTATCTGCAAGGAAGAGGAGCAGATCACAGCTTTGTGAGGGAGACTATCACAGAGGAAAAAAAAATGCTAAATGCCCAACTCCACTAGTAGGAAGTCCTTGCCGTATTTCTTCTACAATGACAAAACTAGATATACGGGTGATTTTCCTCTATAAAAGCTGAATCCTCAGATTTGAGGATGAAAACAGATTTATTGACAAGATGTTAAAAATCTGGGAAAATTCTTTGTTTTGAGAGCAAGTCCAAACTGCTTCCTCAATTACCTTTGGGCAGACAAGACAACCTTTTGTCCATGATCTGATGCCAAACAGGGGAACCTTTCTGTCTCTGACCTTTCCCACCATTACAGGGGGATTATTAACTTGGATTCTCCTATAGGTCTCCAAGCAATTCTTTTTTCCACAGTGAAACAAACTCATGGTGTTTATTCTAGGCTGAAAATTCATTTCATTAGTGTTGGTTGAATATGCAAATCCAACGCATACATTGGATTCAAGTGGCAAGGCATGCCGCAAAGCTGTCCCTAGCAACTGCAATCCAAAGAGCAACGGGGTGGGTGAGGGAGTGGCAGTAGTGTAGTGAAGCCGCAG
>NW_010516318.1:11109-18053 GCF_000687285.1 Phaethon lepturus
CCAGCTTAAAATAGAGCTCGAAGTTTCAAAGTGACATAAACTATATACAGGGATTATACAGGTCACCAAGTGTGTCTACAAACATAAGACTCAGCATAGAGTTTTAGTTGTGTACAAAAATTGCCTCTTCTGCTGCAGAGTCTCAGGGCTCTGTGCAGTACAACTGGCACAGCAACAGAGACCAGCATGCCAGGCATTTTGAGAGACAAGCTAAAAACCAAGTAGTTTTACAACTGGATAAAGCTGACTATAGCCTAGAAGCATCAGCGAATCCACACAAATGCAAATATGCACTGCTGGGCAGGGCAAATATAGTCTGTGTCAAGAGGCTGTGTGACGACAGGGTGAACATTTGCTGAATAAGCAACATTTCCCTCTGTTTAAATCTGTCCTTTCGTCTTGGCAAGGGGCCAACAACATGCCAGACAGCATGATGCCTACATTGTGATCAAAAGATTTCAGAGTTTCACATTTCAGAGCAACAAGGAAACATACCTTCTGATTCATCTCCTTGGGTGAAAAACATCTCCAAAGTGAAGGGGTAGCAGAAGTATGCCACATTGTCCTAGAAAAGGAACAGGACAGAGATCAGACTCTTGGACAAGAGAGTTCTTCACTAGCATTGCAAGGGGCACAAAGAGCAGGGAGAAAAGAACTAATGGTGGAAAAGAGGTAATGATGCCCAAACAAGATCAATCACATCATACTAACAAACACTTGACGGCATGATTGACTTGCACACAGTCCCAAGTGCCATCATGATGGAACAGGCTGTTAAAAATAATGAAAATGGGGGAAGAGTAACACACCTCAAATGACAATTCAGCCAGCTGCATAACTATTACACTGCCACAATCTTCACAGGAGCCAAGCAAAATACTTCAAACAATGGTATCACTGAAATGCTGTATGATGATGGGTTTTGTAATACGCAAATTAGCTCACATAAAAGACTTCAAAAAGTTGACAAAGTTCAAATTTTGTAAGAGAGGAACTGGAGACAGGAATGGAACCAACTTCCCAGATAGGAGAAGGGGTTCATTTTGAGAAATCAATTTAGAGACTCTGTCCATTCTTGCTCCAGGCAAGCCAGAATAATGCTTCGTTAACTCTGAGCATTTGAGAACACAAAAAATCAAAGCTCCAAAGGCAATCAATCAGTCAGAAGGAAGAAAAAAAAGTGAGGTTCCAGAAACTGCGTTGAAGCAATTTTATTTGGTCTAGTTTGATTTGGACGCAGTGGCACCCTGAAAAATGACAACTATAACCAGAATGAGGAGAATCCCAAACATGCTCTATCCTTGAAAGGAGCTCTCAAGTCACTATCTTTGCTGAATTATCTGTAGCTTGTTATACATGTTCCACTTCAGAGAATGCCTGTTCAAACTCTGTTCTGCAGGTTTAAAAGTGTCCTTACCCAGCCCACTGTCTTGGTGGCACAGGTCTGCGTCACTCCTGATAGCTGCTGGAACGCAGGGCTTGACCATTCTGGGAGAAGAGAATATCAGCAGAGTGGTGAATGCTTTGGATGAGAGGGAGGACTCGCAAACCAGAGCAGCTCAAAGGAGAATGTCAGCCCTAGATAACTGGGACAACAGATAACATCACCCACACTGAATTTCCCTAGGTGTGTCCCACCCTGTCTTGTTCTGGCGATGGCTGCTCCCCAGCATGCCCTGAACTGTTGATGAAAAGCACCAACTCCACCTTAAGAGAAAAGTAGAACCTTATCTGAATGTACTGAGTAGCAAAAGTGGTACTTTTTCCAACAAACATCAGGGTATACCCAGCGAGGGGAGCCAGGGACATAGCTTCAGGGAATTAAACATGCATCAGGATTTGCATGTTAGTGCTGGGAACCTTATTTATCAGTCAAAATGTAAGATGCTAGTGTCAGCACAAAACATGAGAGCATGATGGTGAGCACTGAAATCAGACAAAGTCACTGCTGAAATGGAGAAGACAGAAAGGCTATTCTCCACAGTATAAGGGATGAACTTTGGCTAGATTGCTGGACACCATCACCACTGGTTGAGAAGCCAATGCTTCTGCTATGTCCTAGACTGATTTGGAACAGACGAGACGGGAAGATGCTGCTTTTTCCCAGACATGAGTTTAGTTCAAACAATTGAGTTCTGCAATTTTAGCTCTGAAAACCTCTGCCCTAGCCCCTACATTAACTTTTACTTTTACTGACTTTTCAGCAGAGCTGATCTGATGGACCAGCCAAAGCATGCTTCATTCCTTAAACTGCCGTGATATGGCTAGAAACATGGATACTTACGGTTAGGCAGCTCCAGAAAGAAATGAACATAGAGATTGTCATACTCATAGCCTTGAGCTGAAACTAAGAAGAGAGAATGAACTTCAGCCACTTGCTTCCACACAAACTCCTTCAATACTCACTGTAGACTTCTGGGAGAGCCAGCACCAATAACCTCAGGGACAAGCAGTTACGGCTGGAAGCTGGGAGGATACAGGGTCTTCAAAGTAACAGAATATGACTCCCAGAAAAGATTCCTTCTCTAGACTAGCTCTGCCCCTGTATCACTAACCAGGTTAGGGAGGTCACACATTTAGTTGCTTTCTTTGCTATAATCTGTATTAACTTCCCAGTCTGCTCTCCTGTTTTTCAGGTCTGTATGTCTTCCTAGAACAGCTGTAGTATTTGCAACCTCCAATCTGTAAATGCCACTCAAGGGGTTAGTCCACAAAAACAGGGGAGAAGGAGAAAGTAAATGATTCTAGGGAGAGAAACACCTACTCTGGACCAGCCTGTGATCCAAGAATCCTTGGACCCTTCATAGCCTCAGCCATCCCAGCAGACACAGATTTGCCCCTATAGTTACTGTTTATAATAAGGACTCACCTATTTCTCCATTCACAAAAAGCCGTAGTGTACCAGGAAGAGTCTGTAAGAACAAGCAGATAAACAAGATAAAGGGTCAATGACCACTGGTGGAAGGTCACACAATCCCCTCCCAGCACGGTCTCACATGGATATTTCAGAGACATTTGCACATGAATGCTTCACTCTGCTGGCCAGGCAGGAATCATGACTTCTCTCACTTTCCAGAAGTGAACTGTGCCTCTGGAGCAAGGGTCCCTAGAGAGACCAAATTCCTAGACTGCAGAAGTTCACTGCTCTGTAAAATGGGTCTTTCACAGACTTCAAGGTGGATATAAGTCACTACATGCAGAAATCATAGTTCTGTTTCTCCTGTAGTGTTCCTGCACTTGCCCACGGTGGGGGGAGGGGAAGCGTAGGACAAGCTGAGACACTTTATCAAAGAACAAGAAAGTACAACTTTCACACTTTGGCAAACAACATTTGAGCAAAAAAGACTGCAGTCTGGATAATTCAGTGAGAACGGAAACTGTGCATGAGTTTGGGGGTAGCAGAGGCTGTTTACTTGAACAACGTGGCACAGAGATGTGTTTGACATTCAAGAACTTAACAGCAATCACCATCTGAAAAGATATAAACCTTCCTTTCTTCTTAAAGTATTATAGCAAAGGCCTTCGGACAATACATGCAGCCTCACCAAGACTGCAGCACTCGGCATGCTGGTCTGACAGATGCAGGATGGACCCTCTGCAGGCCCCATATCCATTGCAACCTGTCCCTTTTGACCCAATCTTCTGCTGGAAACCACAAGGTAAAAGCTGCCAACACACCCCCAGAATGAAAGTCTTTGGAGACTGTGGTACAAACGGCAGCCACGCTAACCAAGTCAACAGTCTCCAAAGGCAGCAGGGCTCCAGGTCCCTGCCAAGTGCTGTTGGTACTCACCATTTCAAATTCTGAGCCTACGAGACCACTGAGGTATTCTTTGTGCCGACCGTACAGCTGAAAACACAGAACAAGTGTATTAGAAAAAAGTGGGGTGTTTATTATGTATGTTTTTACTCATTGCAAAAATTATAATGGATATAACTTAAAATCAATTTGAATTGTTAAGAGGCTTAGCACACAGGGGTTTTTTGATTGTTATAGCAGATGCAGAGAATATAAGCATCTAATAGAACAAAGATGCCTAACTGCTAACACTGCATGGAACTTCAGCTTCAGAAAAGACCTTGTCAAAGGACAATGTAAGGGAAAAAGAAGCTCCAGAGAATCAGCATATCTTAAATGACATGTTAAAAACCCAGGCATAAACCATTCCAATGAAATCAACAGATGGGAGATCAGTGTAGCAAAATAATGATTTCCTTACCACAAAAACAATATGGAAAGGTACAAATGAAAAACTAAAACATTAAGTATCTGTATAAACTGCTACAGCCACAAAGGCAATTCAGAAAGATCAAGACATAAAATGAGATCCAAAAATCCTGGGACATTATGGGTAACAGGAAATCATTCAATAAGCACATTGGCAGCAAGAGGAAGACCAAGGAAAGGGTTTGTCCACTGCTCAAAAGAGAAGGAAAACCATTGGCAGGTGACACTAGAAAGGTATTAATTTAGGTGCATTAGGAATTTTGCACCAGTTCTCACTACCATAGATCACTGCAGTCAGAGGCCAACACACCTAATACCAGACAAGACCTCCACCTAGAGTAAGGAATGTATGGTCAGGGAGTATTTGTTGAATTTCTCAAATTGCTGGGCACTCACTGCCAGTGACATTCATTTTGTCAACTTCAGGTGTCTACAGCACTAACAACTACATCTACATGAGTGTCTGAGCTCCCCCTCTTAAATCAGGAGGACTAGTCAATGCGATCAGTGGAGGTTGGTCCTTACGTCTCTGAACACACGCTGCTCGCGTTCCTCCTCCTCTGGCTGCACTCGGACAGATGCATTCTCAATGGTGTATTTCCACACCTCTCGCTTCTCTCCATCCAGCTCGATCCTGCAGAGTCCCAAAACACATGGGCAAATCTAACCCATTACACAGAGAATAGGCACAGGCAGCAAAAGCAGACCCCTCTCCACCAGGTTCGTGCAGTAACACAAGTGCACTTAACGGCCCTCCCCTCGCTCCCAAGTGCCTGCCAGCATCAATGACTCAAAATGGGAGACTCGCTTGTGTACAGCATATGCATAACCTGTATCCACAGGGACTGGCACCAAAGTCCCACACATCACACACACAGTGACACCAAGCACAAGTACGCAATAAGCTTGTCTTAAAAGTCTCTGGAATAAAACTGAAATGTATCCCTCAATTTAAGTGCTGATCCACTGCCTAAAGGGTGACCAGGAGACAGCCATTTCAGCCCTCTGTATCAGTCCCACGAGAGGTATCAGCCCTGTCCCACTCACCGGTAGGCTCCTTTGGTGCCAGTAAAGTCAGGCTTCACTGTGATCACCCCATTGCTGTCCACCTTGATTGTGCAAAGAACATGTTCATATTCCCTGTGACCAAGCCTAATAGAAGACATCAAGAAACACAGTCTAACTAGAGAACACGGACACTTTCTTGCTCTGGAACAGCAGAGCTGGTAAAGGCACAGGGGGGTGGAGAAGGGAACAAACAGACCCATACTTTCCTACATTAGTTTAAGAAGCTTTTTGGAGGGATAACACTCAGTTACCTCCCAAATGAGGAAAGGGGCAGAAAGAAATAGCAGCCCAAGTTACTGTGCTGTTGGAATTCTCTCTCCTTAACTAATGACAGAAACAGGAGATTTGAGTAAGGAGGGGTGATGGGTTTCCTTGTGGGAAATTGAGATCACTTCAGGATTTCACTTACTTCCCATAAGGTCCCAAGTCCCCCATGATATACATGGTCTGGATAGGAGTGTTAATCACATGACTGTTCTTCATAAATTCTTCTGACGGTTCCCAAGTGATGATTTTCGACTTCAGAGAACTTGCTTCTCTGTCAACAATGGAACAGCACAAGTCACAGCTCACCTCAGCAGCCCAGCACAGGCAGCACGGAACCCCCCCACGATGAGGAGTCAAACTGCCGGATTCCAAGTGCAACAGAGCTCAAGTCACCAAATTCCACAGACCAGGCTACACAGCTGGGGCACCAGCACCAAGAAATCTGCATTAGCAAGCTCCAAGTCCCAGTTTGCACTCACATTGGCCTACGGTCTTGTCTCCTCCTCCTCACATTGGCCATCCTCTCTGCTAGGTATGATGGCACCTCATGATCTGAGTCAGTTACCTTCTGGCAGTGCTAGAACAGATGGGAACTAGCTTAACTATAACAGGACATCTTTCCAAAACGCCGCTCCACTCTTGGAGGTGACAACAGGCATGTGTACACACACACACACAGGGACAAACTGCTAAAAGACTGTAGATTTCATTCACTTCATTCATACTTGTGGCAAAGTACAGCTAAATTCCACCCAGCACGTTATCTACAGAGCCATGCTACAAAGCCAAGTCCATCCAAGCTGCCCTTGACCATCATTCTGAAGCAGGGAGATCTTGTTGTGGGTCTGGGGAACCAGGTCATGCTGCTTTGCAAAAGCAGTATGTTCCCCTGCATACAGGATACCTGGCTTGCTTCTGCGTGGCCGAGAACTGACAAACACTCCCTCTGCAGTAGGCCTGGCGGTTTTGACAGACACTGCTGTCATATAGATTATGCGTAACTAAGAGCTGGTACCTCCTCTAGGTTGGTGAATCGGTCATGGTCAGTGTAGGTGAAGATGCGATAGTTCTTCCGACCTCCAGCCTTCTCCAGTTTCAGGATCTCCTTGTGGTACTGCCGGTCCAGGGGCGTCTGGCAGGCTGACTCATTTTGGTACAGATCCACCTCAAACTGAGAGCACCACAGGTAAAGAGCAAAAGCTGTCTTTCACCAGCATTGTCAGAGCCACAAACGCTTTTCAGATGAGATTGCCAAAGCCACCGCAGAGAGAGATAAGACCCTCTGTGAACACCAGCAAACAACCCAAGCTCCGGCACACTCCCGACACTGCTCTGGCATGCGGCGGCCAACAGCACCTACTGACGCCCACCTGGAGGGGCT
>NW_010516319.1:0-267 GCF_000687285.1 Phaethon lepturus
TGCAGCACTACAACGAGCTGCCACCACGGGTACCATGGGTGTGTCCTGTGCCCGAAAACTGCCCCTTAAAGCTTCCCATTGAGAACTTTTCCACCCGTATTTTTTCCTTTTTAATCCATATTTTTCACACCAGGTCCCTTCCTTGTCCCTCTTAAACAAAGCAACATCCTAAATTAAGTCAATGACCGTGTATTTTTTTCAACTAGGTTACAATGTAAGGAGAGTTGTTATTTTTTTTTTTCTCCACAAAAATAACGAGTGCAAATG
>NW_010516319.1:324-560 GCF_000687285.1 Phaethon lepturus
CGTGCAGAAACGACGCTCCGGAGCCCCTTTGTTTCCTACCCAGGATGACTCCTATGAATTGTTTTGGTTGTTTTTTTTCTTTCTTCCTCGCTTCTCACTCTTGCTGATGAAAGGAAAAGACGTGGAAACAGGCGGCTCCCCGGGAGGGTGGGAAGCTGATCAGGAGGGCTGGTGTGACCCGGCAGCCCCACGGGGCCCCGGAGCGGCCGCAGCAGCCGGGGGGGCCGCGTTCGTGG
>NW_010516319.1:624-3711 GCF_000687285.1 Phaethon lepturus
TCTTCCACAGAAAGTTTAATGCTTTTCCCTTTTTTTCCCGCCCCCCCCGCCCCGACTGTGACCGGTTCGTAAAGGTTAAATGGTATTTTCTGATTAAACTGAGTACTCCGGTGATCTCAGCTCATTTCCCACTCATGCCGTATCTTTTGTTTAACCTTGGGGTAACGCTTAACCTCTCTGGACTAGAGTCCCTCTGTGTAATAGAGTGACAACATTTCCTTACATTACCAGAAGAACAGGATGATAAATTAATTCACGTTTGTAGCGCCGAGATACGACTGTGATAGATTATAAGGGTCCGTCCCCGGAGCTACCCGTGCTCTCAGTAGTGACACGCAGCTCTACAAGGGAACGAGTTACCTCCTGGAAGCGCAACCGCTGTCTGCAAAATGCAGCCACAGCCCTGAATAACGGCAAGTGCAATTATCCCCTTCCTCCTGCGTTTTTTATAAATATTTCTGAAACTGGAGCCTGGGTGCAGCTGGTCCCAACGCGAGATGCTGCGGGAGGAAGGCTGGCTGAGCTCTGGCTGGCTGATGGCTGTCGAGATAGCTGAAGTATAAATCTCCGTGCCGCCAGCATCAGCTCTAAAGTTCAGGGGATCGATGGATTCATTCCCGCTTCCCACGCGCTGCCCTGCGCGGCGTCGGAGGGATGCTGCCACGGCTCTTGCTGGCACGTGCTGGTGGGTGGCTTTGGGAAGCCATCCTCGTTCCCGGTGACACCGCGGCGCTTTCTCTCAATCCTTGTCTGTTTGCTCGGTTCTTTTAAAGCGCGTACAGCCTGCAGGGCTCGGGATTGAAAACTCACCCGCGTGCGAGGCAGGAGGGTTACAGGCAGCGAAAGGAAAATGCAGCATACAGCAAAAGTCCCGTGGAGGAGTGAGACAAGAAACCAGGGGCTGTGAGTGTTTCTTAAAGACGTGTTTCTTAAAGATGTGCTGGAAATGTAACGGGAGGAGCGTACGGGCCGCTGTCCCGGACAAATCAGCCTGGCTGGCGTTTTTACGGAGCGCTGGCAGCGATGGTGTCGAAGGTGCCCGTGTCTGCAAACCGCTGCTGCTGCAGGTGGGGTTTTGAGAAATGCCCTGTCAGAGGACAGGAGCAAAGATGTGTTTGGGGACTCTTTTGGGGTTACAGTGGGTACAGAAAATGATTTTCAGTAGGCTCTGGACCACCAATAATCTCAGCGTAGGACCCGTTGCCCATGAGAAGCCTGACTTTCCTTCTTGCCTGTGATCAGAGGGTACCCAGCTCTGAAGCGTTAGCTGCTGAAAGGATGGATGCGATTCCTTTTCAAGGGCGAGAAGACGAGATGCAAATGAATGTGCTGGCCTTTGCTCTGACAGTTGTTTGGCAGAACAATTGTGAAAGCTGTACCCAACCTCAGGAACGGACACAAAGCTTCTCTCTCCTCCCAACAGAGGCAAGCGGGAAGCGCTGCCCTCCCCGGGTGCTGCTGGCCGGCCCCGGGAGAGGGCACGGGCCGTCCCGCGGGATGGAAATGCCAAGTGATCACGTCCTGCCTTCATGATAATTTCTTTGCCTTCTTCATGGTAATTTCTTTCCTTCTTTCCCCTGACTTCTGTGCTGTAACGCAACATTTTCTCTGAATGGCTTCTCCAGCAGGCCCGTAGGGATGCAGCTGTATGTCCTTCATTTACTGGTGGTGTGTTTGTATGACGGGATATGGAAATGTGGACATGCCCGTCCATACTGCACGGGTTCCGTGTGGCAGCGGGTCCCAGGTGGGTCCCAGCGGGTGCCGGGCGGGTCGCAGCTCTCCGCGCGGCTCCCGATGGGGATTCACCGCCGTGGAGCGGTTCCTCTGATGGGCTGTCAGGGTCGGCTGGCACCCGCGGGGTGGCTTTTACCACGTAAAAAGGGGTGTAGATTTATGGCCTGGAAGTCAGCAACCCAGAAACCCACCTGATACGTTATGTATGGGGCGGGGAGCCACGGAGAACCTGAACGGAGCAGGAGCAAAACGAAGCTTTTAGTCACTGTTAGGGTATCACACGTTTAGATTCCCTCTAAATCAGTGTTTTTCATTATCTGAAACCAAGGGGTTTTCTCTTTGTGGAAACATTGCTCTGTGCTGTTTAATCAGTATTAATTAAGCGGCTGAAACACGTTAAATGGTGCTGTAGGAATCTTCTTGGGAACACTAGCTGCTCGAGTTTTACTGTTCCTCTTACAACCGTAAATAAGGATAAATGCCTAATTGCTACTGAAAGCGTCCTGCTGGACCTAATGAGCTGATTAAAAACAATCCTTCATTGTAGAATTATTTAATTTTATTTAACTTCAGCCAGAGATTCCCCTTGCTCACCATTTCTGTGCCTGCTCTACAGCCCCCCGTCTGCCTCGGGGAGTTCATGCCCGCGGTCGCTTTGCAGGAGTGGGGCTACAGGGAGGGGATTTGTTTCCATCGTTATTCCGGAAGGTCTCATTTCATTAAGCTGTTGAGAAGGAAATGACTTTCAGCCCTTCCCCGGTGTGTGTGTGCACGTGGGGGAAGCCCTCGGGCTCCGCTCGGCGTGCCCACCTTCCCCGGGGCAGGACATCTCGCGGTTTGCAGGTTTTGGGAATTATGACAAAGAGCCAAGTTTTGGGCAGATCCGCCACAGCGAGGTGGGGATCGGGGTTGTGGCTTCTACTGCCTCGTCCCGGAGCGGGTTCTCGCCGACGGTGGCGGGGAGAGGAGCGACCTTCACTGCGAAGCCGCGGAGCTCTGAGGGGGCAGCCGGAGCCCGGCTGGGGAAGAAGCGAATGGGGGGGACGCTTTCTGCGGGCGGAGGGAGCCTGCGATAGGCAAACTCCCCCTTCCCACCTCTCCTGGCCATGGGAATTGGGAAACTCGCCGGTGCGGAGCAGATGGGAGCTCTGGCTCGCCGGCGCGGGGGGAAGCAGCGATGCTCGGGGGGGGGATGCGAGGGTTCGCTAGCGCAGCTCTCCACCATCTGCGGCGAGGAGAGATTTCCCCCATCTGAAGGCAGGGAGGAAGCACGGTACGTATTAAACCGATACGTGTGTGGAGAAACAGAGAATGGCCCGTGTGGCTGCGAAGGTTTGCCGCTCTGCCAGG
>NW_010516319.1:3861-7265 GCF_000687285.1 Phaethon lepturus
GCCTGCAGCAAACCCTTCTCCTTCGGTACCATCCGCAGCACTCCTGACGCCGGAGCAGGGCTCTAAAGAGACGGAGAAGGACCTAAAAGAATTTGAAAAGCTGAATATTTTTTTTCCCTTTCCCAGCAGATTTTGAGTGGCTGGCAGGCAAAGCGCCTGGATATGTTTTCTGGTGTAATTATTGGCATGTGAGCGTTGCCTTTACATAAGGGGAAACCTGAGAGTGTGAAACTCGCAGCAGAGCAGGGCAATGACCTTGTAACAGCAGATGGGCCAGGTACAGTTTCAGTGGCATCCCATTCACCACATGGCTGTTCGGATAATCAAGGCACATTCGCCTGGTGGGTGCTGTGACTGTCAGCACCTCTTGGGGAGAGGGTGTCATGGGGGGGGGCACACGGGGCTCCCCAGGGCCAGGCGAGGCTCTGCCAGGCCACACGAGTATCTGATACCCCTCGACTCTTCATACCCCAGTGACCCTTGGGGCAGTTGCTTACCTGCTGCGCTATCATTTGAAAATCCAGATTTGTTTGGACGTCATTTGGCAATGCAGAAAAATCACCCTCTGCCTTTAAACAGGGCAGAAATCCCTCCGTGCCAGGATACGGTCCTCTGCCCGCGTGTTTTGTAATGCAGGGTGGCCTATGCACAGCAAGTTTCCTTCTGGAAACGTCTCTTTCTTTCAAGCTGATCTGTCCTGACTGCTGCACAAGAATGAAAATTGTGGCTAATTTTTCTAAGGAAAATATAAATCCTCCCCAAGCCCTCCAGTTCCCATCCTGGCTGCCCAGCCCTCCGCTGGGGCAGGCACTGCCGCCACTGAGTCCCGGCATCTGTATTTTTCGCCCCAACATGGGCGTCCCCGTCCTCCCCACGTGTCCGGAAAAAAAATTCCTGCATTTTTTTTTTTTTTTTTTTTTCCCTGCAGTGCCCGTTCAGAGGGAGGAGGGAGGCCCCGAACGGAGCAGAGTTGAGGTTGCACGTTCACCTCTTGATTTGGTTTGGAATTTTGCCAGGAGGAGCAGCCTCTTGTTTTAAAGGCCCTGTCCTGGGGTTACTTACGCTTTTGTCCAGAGAAAAATGTATTAACAAAAGTATCTGACGCCTCTGGAGGGAGATCTGCGCCAAGGTCTGGGATGTATTTTGCAACCCAGACTAACAGTTTGTGAGAACTGATGTTGCAGTAGGTCACGGGGGGAAATGGAAAGCACCAACAAGTCTGAAAAACATTTCTGAATTCTGGCTAAGTATTTGGGGAAAAAGGCATCCGAGTCCGTCTCACTGCTGTCTTGCCTGTAGCTGGAGGAAAGCGGAGCAGGGACTTTTGGTGGTGCTTGGGTGCAAGCTCAACGCTGGATGAGAAATGCATTTAAGCAGTTAAATTCCTATTTGATGGCATCACAATCTTGCACCCATTTGTGCGAGATTTTGCTCTGTGTTGTGTTTTTACCGAACATTACAGATTTCAGATGGGGTTTGGGTCCAGCCAGCTCAGAGGCTTCCTGAGCATCTCCAGAACTCAACCCTCCCACCTCCACGGCTCTGGCCATCCCGTCAGGCGGCTGCAGATAGGAGGTTGAAGGGCTTGTTCTGCTCTTTGGGCAGAAACCAAAGAGCAGAATCCAGGAGCAATGGTTAAGAAATGCTAAGTCTGGGAAGAAGAGGTCTCACCTGCCCCTTTGCACGGGTCCTTTCGGGTTGAGTCAGTCTCAGAAGCAGCCGAAGGCATCCCACAGCTTCACGACTGTTGGCATCCCCAGACAAGCACGTTCCTGCCCCGGCGGCAGCTCCGTCCCGCTGTGCTGGGGAGACGTCCCCGTCCCCGGGCGAGGAGCGGCCCTGACAATGTGGGCTGTGTTCTGCGCGGCCGGGGGCTCGCGGCACTGCCTGTCCCCAGGACCCACCCACACGCGCAGGCACGGCGGCAGATCGTTCCTGATGCGCGGCGCGGCGCGCCCACATCTGCCCCGGGACAAAGGGGCCCTGGAGCAGCCCTTCGCCCCGCTGAAGGCGGGGATGCGTTTTGCATCCGCCCTGTCGCGGGTTTTATTATTTGCTCTCGGCCGGCGCCGCTCGGCGTGGACGTGCGGTCGTACGGGCCATCCTCCCGGGGCGGCACTGGAAGCGCCTGGGTCGTTCCCACGTCGCTCTGCCCACGGTTTCAGTCCAGAGCCGCCGTGCTCCTGCTGCTCCCTTTTGCAACTCAAAAGTTATCTGCAAATTTATCTCTCTCTGGTATGCACAGCCCGTACTTTTCTAGCCCCTGCGCATGAGATATACTTTTTTGCATCAGTTAGATGCCCAGATGCCTCCTGTGTATTCTGCATATCTCAGCGTTTGGGCCTTTCTGAATTCCCATTTAATGCAAAACGCATATATGTACAAACACCTCCCAAGCAGCTGCGCCGGGAACCTAGTCCTTAGCGTCACGGCCATTTCTTTCCCACCGCCTGGCACCCACTCTAAAGAAAACAACATATTCTTCGCTTTTCAGGCTCAAGCCAGCATGGAGGGATGTGTGCTGTTTGAATGTCTGCTGTCTTGCGCCTTCCGTCCCATTCTACGTCTGTGAATGAAGAGGGTCTTAAAGCATTTTGTGATGTCGATGTGAAGCATCGGTATGTGAGCACAGTTGAGGACACTAGAGCTTTGCCAAATCTCTGGTTGCAGTATTGGCTGATTCAGTTCCTAAGTCAGGCATGTGCTTAGTAACGGAGGCGTAAAACCAGCTGATCCATTAGTCATTTTAAGGTGTAACTGGAGAAACGAACCGCTTTAAAAAATGAAGGCTACAGATCAAAATGATATCTTCCCTTGGACAGAAAGCTAAAGAAGTAATTTGAAAAGCTTTGTTCAGCATGACCTGATCACAGGACTGCGAAGTCCTGGACAAGACTTTAATTACTGGCTCAGTCCTATAATTATTCTGTCCTTCAACTATTTTTATTGCAACAGCTGGATTGGCAAATCCTTAGAACGAGCGAAAAAGATCAAAGCAGCACTCCCCTCCAAGCCCCTTCACAACCTACAATCTGCCATCTGGTGTAACTGGGACAGGCTGGGACGGCGAGTCCCTTTGGGCTGCAGCCCAAGAGCGGGGACACGGAGACCCCGGCCGCACCCGAGCGGGGAGGGGTGTGAAGGGGGCTGGAGGGAAAAGCCATTAAGCACATCTTGTTCCCCATAAGGGTAATGGGGAAAAGTGTCCTTAAAAGTTGTCTGGCGCTGGGTTGGAGCCTGCCTGGGGTTCGGGAAAGCTTCCCAGGCCGTGTGTCAGGGCTGTTTATTTTCCATGACATCTGCTCCTCGCTGGCTCCCAGCAGCGTTCCCTGCGGTACCCGGAGCCCCCGGCCGCCCCGCGCTCGCCGCGTTTTGTCTGTTGTGCTGGGTCCCCCCTCCCTCCC
>NW_010516320.1:0-221 GCF_000687285.1 Phaethon lepturus
CGTGGCCCAGCATCCCCCAAACCCACGGATGGACTGACTGCAGTAGGACCTCGTGCCTCTTCCTCACCCCCCATAGTTTTTTTGGTTTGGGTTGGTTTGGTGTTTTTTGTTTTTTTTTTCTTTTTGTGGCAAAGCAAAGAAGGAAACGGAGGAAGAGAGCGCGGAGATAAGATAAAAGCCTTGTCCACAGAAGGGGAAACGGAGCAGATAACTTGGGGAGA
>NW_010516321.1:0-242 GCF_000687285.1 Phaethon lepturus
GGCGATCGAACTAGGAATACATACTGTATAAACAGAGGAATATATCAACTTATGTTAATTTTGTCTGGTTAATTTTTAACAGCTTTTTGCTATATTAGCTTTCTAGGTTGTACTATATGACTTTCCAGTATTACTGGGTTGACAGGCAGCTGGCGCAATAATAAAATTGCTATTCCCATATCTGCCGAGGGCTCAGGGAGGGATGAGTACAAGACAGATATCTACCCACTCACCATTTAACG
>NW_010516322.1:0-10155 GCF_000687285.1 Phaethon lepturus
TGGCAGCGTGTAAACGGGATCAGATAGAGGCATCTCCCAATTCAGAGGGAACGTGAATACGCAAGGATACACGACGACTGCCCCGGCTTCAAACGGAGTTCCAATTAATTAGCTCTCCCCCATGCGACTGAAGGTCGTAATGAGTAACACCTCAAAGTACCTAGGCAAAACACGTAAAAGTTTCACTCTCCTCTAAAGCAAAAATGGTACAGGAGCATAAGGAAAGAAATGACCCGGGCAGGGGGAGAAAAACTGAGCAGTCTTTGCTAAATAGAAGACTCTTAAGCACAAACGTAATAATAAAATCTAGAATCACAAGCATCTATGGAAAACTAGTACTTTACCCAACCCACGTAGATGATCCCGGATGAAAACTGATCGAGGAGACCATCCAGGAAAGCAGATTCTTCTCATCCACCAAGCCCTTGCAGGACTCCCACCATGCAACTCCAAGAAAAAAATTAAGCTGTTTAGCCAGGCTGCCTACAAACTGGATACGCCACCAAACCCTTCTATCCGCTGTCAGAATAACCGCACGCTGACTTCTGTGTTTAAAGCTTACAGAAAAAGCCTGAGAGAGAGAAAAAGGAATGACGGTGACCTGGGCTGAAGCAGGCAAAGCACCTCAAGGGGTCCCAGCACGCAGCCAGTTCCGCAGCCGATGTGCCTCCAGTGACCACCAGCCGCTCTCCACAGAAGACACTCCCCAGGTCACCAGTGTTTTGTGGGGTCACCAGGCAGACCCAACTAGGAGGATGGACAGTTGTTTATGGGTGCTCAGGAAAAGTACCAGCTCTGAGGACAGGCACCAGTCAGATCTTCCCTCTTCCATATTCCTGAAGTAAACGGAAACTAAGCCTGAAGTAAACGAACGAATTCTGCATCATTCTGCTAGCACAAAGGGAGAGGACAGCAGATGAACATAACAAAAATCTGATCCCAAAAATACCCTTATCCTAACCCACCAATGCCTAAAAATCGGCCAATGACTTAGGGAGATACGCAATGAACCTCAGCTCAAGCTCTGACCTGCAAGCAACAAGACTGCTCTGCAAGGGAAAGTGTTTATGAGCGGGACAGCTCCTGGGAAACAACATGTGCCCACCAAGTGCCCTCACGTATTAAGGGGCGACCTACGAAGAACGTGCTGGCACCACTTAAAAGGTTGACGCTTGCCAGGTTTGTTTTTTTTTTAACTGAGTTACAACTTACATGTCCATGTGCCTCTGCCACGTACAAAGAGCTCTGTGAACTTTTGTTAGGTGATGGCCAACTCTTCAGGGGCGTAGCGCTGCCTCCAGAAGTCCTTTAAACAGAGACCTTCACAATAACTTGAAGGAGCATTAAATGACTACAGACAAATAGAAGGATGAAGTCTTGGTAACTGGCTGAGATGGCTTGCCCTATGTGGTGTCAGACCCACAGTTCTGATCTTTAATTAATATTATGGCTCTAGCATAATTTTCTTTTTTTTTTTTCCCCCCTAAATCCCTAACACCGGACATCCTTTCCCATTGATCTGGAAAAAAGTTAAAAACTCAAATCCTTTTTGTCCAGAGACTCAGTGGATTGCAGGGAACACATACAAGTAACTGCTAACTGCGAGAACGTTTTAGATGGTGACAATACAGAATCCCCCAGTAGTGCTGGACTGAAAATACAGGAACTTAAGGAATATGGCTCTTCAGCACTATAAGGAGGGTAAAATGAGAGCCGAAACTGTAGGTCAGTTTCCCAGACACCCTTATTGACTTTTAAAAGGTAAGGGTACCTAAAGAAAACAGAAAGCTGCTACTCCAACTTTGAATGAATTAACGTTTCATCTAAATTCTTCAGAAAGTGGTGGGAACCAAAGAAAGTAAAACTTCTTATTCAATACAGGTTAGCATTGATATTCAGATATTTCTTATAAATTAAGCCTTCACTTTCCAAGCAAATTCCACGGCGTACACTGTGATCCTGTGTTTCACTGGAAATCGTGTTTGCCCAGAAAACAGAGCAGCCAATACGCCATCCCAATAATCTATGAAATTTTGTTGCTCAAGTCAGAAAAGAAAAGGTTCACTCAGGCACAAGCCCTATCTATCAAACCTCCAGCGAGAAAAGAGGACACAAGTGGAAAACTGGTGCTGTTGGCTGCCATTTAAATACAGTTTTTATTCAAATACAGCACCCTTCCTTCTCATTACATTTCTGTTACTGCTGTAATGTCTGCAGCACAACAGAGATTCTCAGCTTTTTAGATTCATCCAAGCACTTAACGTCAACTTACAGCCAAATAAAATATCCTAGTTAGGACAGAAAAAACACGCACGAGTAGAAACTCGGCATCTTCAGGAAGAAAACCGAACTCTGGTACTCTTTGAGTTACGGCTAGAACAAAGTTAACGGTGTAAGGAGCAGAAATCCTAGCTACATCACACAAGTGGCATACCAAGCACTGTGAACCAATTCAAATCACGCCTGACGTGCCTTCCCCCGGAGCCGCGGAGTTCAGAGGGCGATACGCCGGAATACGCCCGCGTCGAGGGTTCTGGCGTACGAGCCGCCGCCGAAGAGCAGCAGGAAGGAAGTTCAACTGCCTTAGAGACGAGGTGGAGAGGAGTATCGTGGAGGGGAAGTAGAACAACCTCACACACTTCATCCGGGTAGTGTAGCAACTGGTGTTCAAACAACAGAAAAAGAATTATCCGAGAACCAGCATTCTTTCAGGTAAGAAAGACCGGAGCTATATAAACACCTCAAATAACAAATTAAAACCAGGGACGTTTTATCTTACTGTAAAAAGTATACAAAGTGAATCACGCAAAGAAAGTTGATCACACAGTTCTTAACAAAATGAGGGGACCTTCAATAAAATTAGATTTTAAGCAGCACTGAAGTCTGCACACACAGAGTTGAGCCTGAAGTTCATACGGGATCAGCATAAAACCACAATAAAAATTAAAGAACTTGATTAAGCACAATAGAACTAGTCCAGGTAATTAATGATACCAAAGAACCAAGGTGAAAATAAAGCTCTCCACTTTGTTCCAGCGTTCAATTATGTGAGATTTCAGACAACGCATTACACTACTACACTGCCTCGCTCTGAATTTCTTAACAATATCTATTCATTTATTCTTTAAAAAAAACCAAAAAACAAAAAACAAAACAAACATACTGGACATGAGCTGACGACACAAAGGGTCAGGAAGCCTTGGTATGGTTTGGATATCCAGAAACAGGACACACACCGAATTCGACACACCCCCAAAATCCCAGTGAAATACAATGCTCCACCATTTTTCACTCTAGGGACCTACTTCTAGTGCTACTTTTCCTTCTTCTATGACAAACCTGAAAAATTGCTCAAATACACAATTCAATTTGCTACAGGTCAAAGACAGCACAGAATGTTAAGACTATCTCAACAAAAACGTTAAGCTTGAGCTGAAAAGGAGTAGAAACATTAAGTGAACACTTAGCCAGCCAACTCTTGAATCCATGAAGACTGGGCATCCCCCAGAGGCTCACCCACCCACCGTGAACATCAGACGCATCACAACTAAAGGGCAAGTTAAGCACAGGAAAAACCCCTCAGTTAAGGAGTACCAGGGTGTAAAACCTCAAGCCGACGAAGTGGATATTCACAGAATCCCGACTTTCACACGGATTGAGAAGGGTGTTGCTCTTTCTCGCATTCAACCGCTTAAGACGCAGTTCTAGCGGATGCCGCGCGGGTGTCTGTGTCGATCGGCGTACAAAACTGCTTAGGCACAGCAGCGACATACTTCTACTCCGGATGAACTATTTTGGGCCATCATTTGCTTAGCCAAACACCGAAGCAGAATTCCAGAATAAAAATATTCTAGTGTTGGTAAGCTTATCTACATTCTAGATCTCGAACTAATGCCTAAAATAATAATTAACTGATGGCTCCCCCCACAGCCTTTTTTTACTCCTATAATTAAAAACATGCCTTGCTGGCTTAAATCCAGCGATGAACAAACACACATTATGCACTGCCTCAAGAATCAAAGCTCATAAAACAACGCTGCGCAGAGCTACAAAAAAAATCACATGGTGTTAAGGGACTGCTGAAGCCTATGAAAGAAGTTCTTAATAAAACCGAACGACAAAAGTCTACGGAGGGCAAAAATCTCAGACAACTCACACAAAGCACTTAACTGTTTCTGCTGATAACGTTAAGAAACTCCCCCATTCTGCTTTCTCCTCCTCTGAAGTTACGGGAGTGGCTTACTCTCGTGCAAGTTTAATTCTGCGCAGAGCAAGCCTGCATTCGGATGCGATTTACACCAGCAAAGTTCGATTACAAGGGTGAATTTGTGATCCGTTCGTACCACAGCACAACACTATTCCCATTTATTAGTTTGGCCACCTCTAGCCTCATTCAGCTGAATTCTTCTAAAGGCTTTAGTGAAGCACTCTAGAATTTACTGTAAACACGCATAAAACAGGGAGTGGCATTCATTAATGAGGCTCTATTTTAATGCACAGCATATCTACCACGCTCTTACATGATTAAGACAACACAAGAAAATGGATGAAGTAGTTCAGTACTTTAAGAATTCATTCAGAGAAAACAAAGTTAAAAAAATCATGGGAGTAAATAAAATTAGTTTTGAACTGGCAAGAAGAGAGACTTCAGTCTTCTTACACATTACAAGAAAAATTCCTCATTCAATTGTGAGCCAGAATCAATATTTTTCAGTAAGAGCCAGATTCAATTCAGTTTCCTTAGCAAAGCAGCCAGTACCCAGCATAGCCAACTTCGCTCCTTCTCCCCCCATTTGTCAAACTTGTGCAAGCCTCACAGGACTAAATGAAAAACAATTTTTTTCCAAAAAAACTCATTAACTTGAATTCCAAATACTGTATCTGCCCTCAGGAATTTTTTTTTTTTTTTCTTCCAATCAAGTTTTCCCACTATAGGAAATACTTACCTTCCACCTAGCCGCATTCAAAAGACCCAATATGCCCATTAAACCTGAATATGCCGAAAATATTTCCTCCAGCCTGGTAGGTTTGGTAGCATTAGCTGTTACTTGTTACAAGAGAGGGTAAAAAAAATTTTAGGCAAAAGCAAGAATTTTGTAATCTACTAAAAATCTTTAAAGTAAAAAAAAAAAAAACCAAAACCAAAACTATACAGAAGTTGGCCTGAAACTGAAAGGCTCTGGCAGCTTACGTGCTGGTCCAAACCTACCGAGGTCTGCAGAAAGTCTCCTACTGAATTCAGTGATCTTTGGATCACTCCCAAAGCATCTACAGTAGCACAGATAAGAGGCAGCATCTGCATTTTAAAGGTATGTTTTTTTCTGTAAAACAAAACCAGCTGTTAAGTCATTTCAGTAACTTTATTCTGATGAGACTAAGCAAGGCTTCTGACTTTAAATCTAATACAGCTTCACAGTAACCATCACTGTCATTAGGGAATTCCAGCTTTCAATATCAGTCTACTGGACAACCACCTCAGGGGAAAAAACAAAAACAAAAACAAAAACAGAATTCAATTCTGAAAGCGATGCTTCTTCTGCCTTCTAGCTCACAGCGAAACTGGGAGCTTGCTGGATCAACTGGCAGCCTAAGAACCAATGAAGTTCGAAGTGTCGAAGTGCAAATTTTCATTAGTCTACCACAATTCACTGGCCAAAGTCTGAATTTCTGAACCACTTCAGAAGCACCCACCCACCACCAGATTTAAATTGTTCCCCAAAATTTTATCACAGCATGACAGCAGAAATAAAGTTGTGTTCTTCAAAATAATAAAAAGCCAGCGGTACTGCCCACGTGTTTCCCCTCAGAAACATCAACACGCCCTAAAACAAAGCGATACCAGATTTTTATCCTACCAGCTTCCAGTTCTACTCTTGCGACTACCTACACGCGCCGAGACGTGAAGCTTCAGTAATTTCGCACCGTACAGGCGGTCCTTGCTAGTTAATCAGGACAACATAGAAATTTCTTTCAGTCGCAACCGTTTCCTTCTTACCTTGCCTCCTTCTCTTTCAAAGTCGACATATTCCCGGGTCGGTGTCTGTCGCTGCTCTCCCTGCCAGCTGGCCGGAAAAAACTGGAGAGACAGATTGGTTCCTGTGGCCACAAAAGCCTTTTAGAAAAATCAATACAAACAGGATCAGGGAGCAAGACATTACATAAATTATGCAGGCAGTCATTTATTTTTACATCAGTTTATGTCTTAAGCCAGGCAGCATAGAGAATACTTAAAGTCAAAAACATGCACTCATCATTTTTCTTAAGTATTAAGTTACAAACATCTGATTCCATTTTGACAACATTTGCCATTGGCTGCTTCGGGTATAAAATACAACATGGAATCAATACTTCTTTCAAATCAGTTTTGCTGACATTAGAATCTGTCCTTTCGGCTCTGTCTGGATACCCTGCACCAACTTGGTACCTGCAACATTAAAAATTGCCCACGCTTTCTAACGAGCTTGCATATCTCTAAAAGAAGTACTGCTGAAGAAAAATGAACTCCTGAGACCTGTTACTAGGGACAACTGGTTTTGAAGGAAAAGGACTCGCTTCCTTTCACAATCTACTTGTACCTAGATAAACACTTGTCTGAACTGAAATGTAAATGTTCACATTTTATCCTCTACAGGCCAGCAGCATCAATACACAGCTCAATTAAACTTCACGGGGCAAAGTCCTCTTGCCACATTAAGATGCCAGTGAAATCCAAATCAGCAGATGCTGCGCGAGTGAGAATAGAACTGTAGGAATTCTTCTCAGCTGCAGCCCTTTGTAAAATCACTAAAGGGACCGACTTAACCGTATTCGAAAAAGCCTACCTTGCTATCAAGTGCAGAATTTTCTACGGTTTCAAATGAAAATAACAGTCAGTTTTCTTTGTAAACTCTCTGTCTTTATTTGCATACCTTATCAACTCCAAGCCATGAAGAGCATGTCATTTCGCAGACATGAAATAAAAAAATTATTTCTGCAAGTAGAAGTCGGATGCACAGTATTTACACCCTTCTCGGGTATGTGCGAGCGTGCCCTGTAAGCATGCGAATACTTTCAACATGCTCCCAGAATACAACTCTACTCAAAATCCCAGGGTTAAACATAATTTGTCGCAATCAAGTAACTGTATTGATTACCATGATCACTTAGATTTAAACGGTCATTAATCCAGAATACAGTTTTTCTTAAAAGCTATACGAATAGTACTCCAATAGTTGGAATTTCCTGACAAGCAGATTCCTTTCAAGCAACCCAGAATTCAGCAACTTGATGGTATAACCGTACTGCTACCTATGACACAACAGCTCTGCAGGTTATTTAAGATAGTTCTGCTCACGTACTGCAGCGCTGTCTGTCACAGGATTAATGCCTCCCATTTTGAAAGTAGAAGTGCTTTGTCTTGACTTTCTCCTTTCCGCCAAGGGACACTACTGCTCTGCAATCAGGTTCCACCCCAGACTATCCTTAAAAGCAGATTTTTTTAAATTTTTTTTTTTTTTTTTTTTAAACCTCCTGGTAAGCACATTCTCAATGTCATTAATTGACAAACCGGTCCTCCTAATACTGGGGTGGGAGGGGGGAATATTGTACTGGTACATTAATATTTGCTTACCCTACAACAGGCAAAGACAAACATTTCCAGCAGTGTAACAGAAGCTTCCATCAGGATACGCTTGCACAAATAGGAAGCATCAAAACTGCGAGGGCTGCAGCCCATCAGTATCAGGCTGACTGTTACTGCATTGTATTTTGTATATATGTACTATCAGCTTGTATATTATCCCTTGGCTTTTCTAAGTGATTCTGTTTACACATCAACACAAAAACTGTACCTGTCTCCAAATATTTTTGACTGGTAACTCATCACCACTTAGTCTGTTCACAAAGTACGCTCCCACCGCCGAGCATCTTTAGCAAATAACGTGTTTTATACTCCTCGATTCGTACACTCGGAACGCCGAGGAGCGAGACCCTTGAGTGTAAGCCAGCTGACCACCGCAGCCCCCCGGACCGCTCCGGTTTCCGCGGGCCCCCAAGGATAGCGGGTGACAAGGACCAGAACTGGCCTCCTGGGAGACGGAGCGAAGTGCCCACGCCTCCCCGCTTCCACCCCCCAACTTGTGCTAGAGGGCCATGAAAAACCACAGGAAAAGTATCAGAGAAAGGAAGAAAACGAAAGTACGCAAATTCCCACATCCTCATGGAGTCACGCAGCCAGCATTTAAACCGTAGGCTACTTTAAAAGCTATGTAGGCATTTATCCTCTGGATTTTTGAAGCCTGTTCCCTCCCTTTCAACAGATAAAACCGTCCAACTAAAACACCCACGTGCTTCTCAAATCAAAATCACAGGTCAATACTGAAAAAAACTCAAGAACAGTCTTTGTAGTAAGACAGGACTATGCTGAACCCAACAATTTTCTGCTAGCAACAAGCAGATTTTAAAAAATTAAAAAGTAAATTAAAAAAAAAAAATCAAACCACTAGTTTGCTCTTCAACTTGAAAGTAAGAAAATTATAATATTCTATACAGAGCCTTTTAAAGCTCAGTCTGAAATGCTATCATACACACAACGCCTCAAATTTTGCACTACCTGGTGATCTGACCCATATGTAGACAATGTAAATACAAGTAACCTTCCAAACAAGTAAGATAGTTGGGAAGTCTCCCAAAACAAACTGTAACATCTAAAGCTATTTTCAACTTATCAAAGCTGTACCAGTACACCCAAAATCTTATTTAATATTTCACAGTTACTTTCTCAGTAATACTGGTAATTATTTTCTTCATTCAAGAGTTACTTGACAGAAGTAACCAGCAACCTACTGCCAGTTCTACATTAAATCCCTAAGCTGTTCTTTGGGTTTGTTTTGCCTGCTTAAAAATATGTAAGATCATTTGCAAAGGCTCCCTTTGGAGATAAAAGAATAAATCCTTGATGTCTGGAAAAACGTTCAAGACTGAAAAAAAAAAAAGTAAAATTGCTAGCTCTTTTTAACATCAGTCATTACACACACTACATTTCTAAATAAACCTGACTACTTGTGCGCTGTTCACAAAACAAAACCAGATGTTTCAGACCAAGAAATTTAGAGGCCATTTTATAATTAAGTAGAAGTAAAAATACATAGAACAGGCATCGCTGGTTGCTTCCAGGGGATGAAGTTCTGGCAGAGAAAGAGAGCAGCAGGCTTAGAAGTACAAAGGTGAAGCTACAGTGATTTCCCATTTATGTAAATAACCGCACAGGCTGCATTAGAAAGCTGGTTTATAAGCTATGTGTCCATTTTTTATTATTTTTAGGGAAGGACTCGGGTATAGTATGCACTTTCACCTGTTCAGGAACTTCAAATGCTAGGAAACGATGTTTTCCTTACCTACCCATTGTTCCCCTGGTGACTTTTTTAAAGGAAGCAAACACGTGCAATGAAAAATTAATGTTAAAAAAAACAAAAAAAGTAAAATTAAGAGACAGACTACAGGGGGCCTCTGACAAAATAACATTACAGGTTCTAAGGCCACAGGTAACAAGCAGGGATAAGAGTCAGCTAAAATAAAGTTACTCAGTAAAAGATAACCGTGTTTATCCTTCGACTCACAAATGGACAAGATCAGTTGCAGTCACTGGTACTCCATTATATTTGCTGGGGTGTGCGCAAGAATAATTTCTTTGTGAACTGCTTAGCAATACCTATACCACGTGAAATTCAAGAATCATCGTGAACCAAACCTGGTGAAAGCAGAGGTGATTTTCTACGGGAAGGGAATTTTTACCTCACCTCTCATCGTCTACTGTAAATGAAAAAGCGGTTACTTCTGCATTTTAAGAACAGCGAAGAGTTAAGGACTCAACAACAATGCTGTGAGGTACTGCTCCTACAGACGGCACGTATAGCAGAAATCAAACCAGGAAATAACTAGTCGGCTCTTGACTGCTCCGAGCCACACTTCACCTCACTTCTTCACTCGGGAGTAGTCTGTAACTAACCTTAATGAACGGGAAAAACGGGGCTGAAGCTGCGAGTTTCAGAGCCGGATTTTAAAAGCATTTGACTTAGTTGACAAACGCATCAGAGCGGCTCATTCGAGACTTTTAGCTAGCGCCTATCTGAACAATTTTACTCATTTCCGAAAGCCACCGTTCCCGGGAGAAAGGAA
>NW_010516323.1:0-230 GCF_000687285.1 Phaethon lepturus
ACCCCTCCCGCCCTCCCGCAGCCCTTAGCTGCAGGGGACAGGGACCTCCTGGGCAGCAAACCTCACCTCTGCGTGGCCTCCAGACGTCAGGGTCTTGTTACACTTCTCGCATCTCAAGCAGGGACGGTGCCAGTCCTTCCCCAGAGAAGTCACCTTCTCGGCTGCCACGGAAAGGAGGTGGGTTAGTTGAGGCACTGAACGGGCGCAACAGGTCAGTTTTGGCAGGGTGG
>NW_010516323.1:312-937 GCF_000687285.1 Phaethon lepturus
AAATACTTTTGGGTATTTTCTCAAGTCTATTTGTCCGGGACAGAGGGCACCATGTTTCAAACCCAGGTGCTCGCTGTGCACAGACATCACCGTGCGCAACCAGGCACCTGGATCTGAAACCACCCAGGGTGAACGCCGCCACATCCATGCGACGGACCAACTTCTATCCATCTTCCAAAGATTTGGGGACCTCCCTCCTTCCAACATCAGCCTGCAAAGGGGATTAATTTCTCCCTGGCCAGCTGAAGCCCCAAGCGATCACTAGAGTCGGCAGTGGTGAAGGGGGGACGCTGGTGAGGACCAGGGAGGTGAAGCCATGGCCATGCCCTGCCCCAACACAAACCTGTCCCCTCCTGCCGCCGGCACTCTCGCCACAGCTCTGATTTTGCACACACATCGGCAAACCAGAGCGGAGCTGGAGCTTGGCCGGGGTTCAGGCGGCCTCAGAGGGGACAACGTGCTGTTTGTTGGGGCCAGGACACGTTTATGGAGAACGGGGTGGCTTTTAATTGCGGCACAGTGGGGGAGGAGGGTATTTTCTGCAGACGCGTGTGCTCTTCATATTGGCAGCTGCGCCCCTGGGCATTTATTAAGTGATAAAGCAGAGCTTTCCACAGGAGCCCAG
>NW_010516323.1:1316-2293 GCF_000687285.1 Phaethon lepturus
TCCTGCTAGGGCTCACTGCAGCGCGGCCCCCCGGCTCTCGGCCGCGCAGGCGAGATTCCCCCAGAAAGCTGGCGGTGGCCCTGCAAACCCCATCCCCAACCCTCTCAGCGTCAGGTCCTCCTCACCCCCGGCTCTCTACCGAGACAATTTGGCAGAAAGCAGACCAAGGCACACCCAAGCAGGACCACCAGGCTCTGATAGCCCCACGGTGCCCCGGAGCAGGGCTTGCTCTGCCTCCTCAGCCCGTGCTCCTTATCTGCAGGCACAGAAATCAGGCAGCGAGCTCGGTCCTTCAGCAGCTTTTGAATCCTCCTCAGCCTCTGCATCAACAGAGACATTTCATAAGCGCAGCCTGATAAGCGTGGGGCCAAACCGCTCCTTGGTCAAACGGACCCGTCCCGGCGCCTCCGTGGCCACACCTGTGGGCACGGCAAACCCAGCTCGGCCGGACTGGGATCGAAGCAGATCCACAGGGAAAGGCAGATGCTGACACCAGCACCTTGGTAGCTGTTGGTATCAAGCCACATGGGTGCCCCAGGACCCTCAGTCACAGGAGGGAGCCACAAACTGTATCATGCCAAAACCCCACCTCAAAGCCTGGCTGCAAGTGGCAAGTTCAAGTTTAGGCAAAGCCATGTTCCCCAACTGCAGGAGCCATGTCCCCCGCAGCCATCCAGGCAGTGCCCACGCCAGCCCACACCTCCCCGGGGTGGGCATCGCTAACAGACACGGCTCTTTGGCAGAGAGAGCAGCCCCTGTGTTTGAGCCTCCAAATTCTTTGGCAGAGCACAAGTAGAAATCGGGGCACACACACAAGCAGAGCATAAGGCAGAAAGAGCAGAAGTCAGTGGCGGCACTTGGGTCCCAGATCCCTCATCTCTGGTAAATTAAAAAGCACGGAGTGTGTATAAGCTGCTCCACACCCCTTCAAGTCCAGCTAAACCAGGGAGGTGGGGAGGTCTGGCAGCCGGGGCTTG
>NW_010516323.1:2324-2892 GCF_000687285.1 Phaethon lepturus
GCCCCTCCCTGTCCCAGCGCCGGCTGCTGGCGGGGCGAGACGCTCAAACTCCCCCAAATACCCTCAAGCAGGACAGCAGGACCACAGCACCAGAAGGGGCACAAGCCTGGAGTTTCGGGGCCCCACTTTGGAGAGAGAACATCTGCCTGAAGCCCAGCGGCAGACAGCAGCCCAGCAAGACTTGTGGCTAGCCTGCAACAGCGGCTTAAAAATAACACCCCAGGACTGTCATCTCACTGTGCTAAACCACACAGGACAACATGTGGGCAACCCACTGACCCAGGATTTGCCCTTGGGAAGGTGCATGCTTGCTTGCCCGCCCAGGCTTTCAGAGCAGAGGGCCTTTGGGCTCCCAACTGAGCAGCCTCCAGGGCTGGCTCAGCTGCCTGCCTTGGCGCGTGGGCAATGCTGGGAAGTCAACGGGGCTGAGCTCCCACGCTGTGCCGTGGCCCCGTCTGCAAGCTGGGGGTACCCACTGCAGCCCACACCCTGCAACGAGGCACCAACTTGGGTGGATTGACAGGGTCACCCACCCGGGGAACCCTGGGGACCCAGAGCGCAGGGTTGC
>NW_010516324.1:0-293 GCF_000687285.1 Phaethon lepturus
TGCAGGCCTCGTCTGGAGCAGGGGCCAGCTCTCCTCCTCTGCCTGGGCACAGTCCGCTGCTTTCTACTCTCCCAGCCTAGAAGGGCCCAGTGCCGTGCACATTCACAGCAATGTGTTGTAACCGCTCGCTCATGAGCCAAAGTGCTGGATAGCTGACTGGGATGATCTGTAATCCAGCAGCAACTCCCTAAACAGCTATAGGACAGCAAAGCAAGAAAAGAGACCATGGCTGTACTGCACCAGCTCGAGGGAGGAGATTCTGCCCTTCTGCTCTGGGGCAAGGGCTGCGTCCA
>NW_010516324.1:394-5971 GCF_000687285.1 Phaethon lepturus
GACATGGACCTGTTGGAGCGGGGCCAGAGGAGGCCACCGCAATGCTCCCAAGGGCTGGAACAGCTCTGCTGTGAGGACAGGCTGGGAGAGCTGGGGGGGCTCAGCCTGGAGAAGAGGCGGCTTCGGGGAGACCTTATTGCAGATGGCCAGGAGTGAAAGGGGCTGAGGAAAAAGATGGGGACAGACTTTTTAGCAGGGCCTGTAGCAATAAGATAAGAGGTAATAAAAGAGGGCAAATTTAGACTGGATCTAAGGAAGAAATTTTTCACGCTGAGGATGGTGAACCCCTGGCCCAGGTTGCCCAGAGAGGTGGTGGATGCCCCATCCCTGGAAACATCCCAGGTCAGGTTGGACGGGGCTCAGAGCACCCTGCTCTAGTTGAAGATGTCCCTGATCACTGCCGGGGGGTTGGAGAGGATGACTTTTAAAGGTCCCTTCCAGCCCAAACTGTTCTATGATCTTGAAGGGGAAAGCCCAGGGCCCACAGGACCTGCTGGAGGGGACATGCTCGCTGTTAGCCATCCGCGATGATTTCATGCTTGCGCGTGGGATGCCTGTCAGCCAGATGGGCTCATCAGTGCAGTTTTGACCTTGTAGGACAGGCAGAGTGCTCTGCAGGGAGGGTAAGGTTGCAGTACTGCAGAGGGCACAGGAAAGATTTTTTTTCATCCATTGGTTGTCGAGGATGAGCAAACCTGATAGGAGCAGAGGGCTCACAGGGCGTAAGGTTGCCTAAGCCCTATGGAACAGGGCCAGGTTGCAGTACAATCATTAATTGGGGATCAGAGTACTTCACTGCTGCCAGGGTTTATTGTACTAAGCAAGCCTAAGATAAAAGCTTTGTAGAGAGATGCAAATCCAAGATTTTTAATCGGGGACAAGAAGAATCAGTGCAGAAGCCTGGTCTGCCAGGCTTTAACAAGAATGGCCTTGCTGAAGGAGGCTGTGGTGCAGGTGGCCTGGTCTGCTCTTCCTCAGAGCCACCAGCACGGGATGCAGAGTAGCTGGGTGCGGCACCTTATTTTGTGTCACAGGTACAATGATTAGTCAAGCTTTCCTAGTTTTACAAGCAAGTCTTTCAGAAAGATCACCAAGTCCACAGTACAGGATGTTGGCTTTTTAGCCTTTTAGCCTTCCTTTCCATTTATAGTTTGGGGTTCAAGAGCCAGTCTGTAACTATCACTGAAATAGTGCTTTTTATAAAAATAGAGCATTTAATTGGGAGGTGCTGGACTTGGAGGTTCATGACTCAACAGAGATTCTAGTTAGTTTGAAGGGTTAGTGTGCTCACCCTATTTTCCTGGTCCTTTCGCAAGCTCCCTCCCTTTAGCCATGTGCTGTACAGTCACTGAGATTTTAAAAACAATTTTACATAGATTTAAAAAAATCCCACCACCAACCCAGAACATCACTGGCCTTTTAGAAACCTGCACAGTCTTCTGTGTTGCATCAACGCAGCCAAGAAGAGTCCAGCGAACCCACAGCACTAGCTGAGCATCTCGGCAACAGCAAAAGCAATTTACAGTCCATTGAATGTACTGAAGAATAAAGAAACAGTAATAAAAAGGGGGGGCTGGGAAAAAATTGCCATGGCTGTTTTGGTTCTCTAACCCTCAAATTGTTCTGAAGGTGGAAATACCAGGCTCCTTGGTATTTGCAGAAGGCAAACAGCTCTTTCCGTTTTCATAGCGGTTGGCAACATGTGCCCAACGGCTGGAAAGAAGGAAAAACCAGAGTCATGCAAGCAGCAGGTGTCGCTCATTGCGGGGGAATTTGCCCACCTTTTTTTTTTCCATGCACACGCCCATTGTGTATTCCTTTTAATTTGCTTCTGTTTTTCAGGTTACACTCTGATGTTTTAAAAACCTGAAGAGAAATTGCTTTCCTTAGGTAGCCCAAGCTGCCTTTACCATTCTTAACAACTCTTGATGTTTTTTGTGTGTGTATTTTTAAATTCAATAAAGTTGAGCAATGTGTTGTCCCCTCAGCTGTTACGCAACTGGAAGCCTTAACTATGCCGGAAGGTTTTGTGTGTTTAAAAATAAAGAGTGCAAACTGCCTGCCGCAGCTGGTGAGCTGGTACCTGATGTCTCCAAACCAGTAAACACGGAGTTACATTCATGTTTTATTTTGCGCAACACAATCTACATGAGGTGGTGTCCACATGAGTGGTCCCATTGCTGTAGAAGGGTACCCAGGTGTGTGCACAGCAGACAACTTAAACCTGTTAACGAAGCAGCATAGTAAGTTCATGCTTTGTTGCAAGGACAAAGTACACTGCCAGAAAACAATGGCAATCAATAATTGCTAGTTCAATCATGAATGTGAGTGGATTAACGAGCCTAAATTCTCTTGTGCCCTTTGGCCTGGAACTGTACAGTTCATGGAAGCTCTTTCTTTAAGCCAATTGTACACAGGTAGCTCCTGGCATTAAAATAGGTACTGAAATATGTGTGTTTGGCGTCATGTTCACACATAGCAGCCTGCAATCATGTACAGCATTTGCAGCGCTGGTGTCCCAGTGGATTTGGCATCAATGCCATGTTGCCTCCAGCCCTTCTTGATCTTTCTTCCTCACCTTCCGTAGCACCTGCAGCTGCGAACACGCCCGTGGCACGGGGCCGCCGGGAGGCACCGCTGGAGCACGAGCCCCGCTGCTGGCTCTTTGGGAGGGAACAAGTCCCCAGCATGCCCAGGCAAGCGCAGACACTTGGGACTGGGATATAGCAGCGTATCACATCTTCTGCATCTGTGGTGTCTGCCCTGCACCCATACCTTTGCACATTTCTGCATCATCTGGCAACACTGTTTTGTTCTTCCAGGCTTCCGAGTGCAGTTACAGACCCCAAAGCAGAGCGATGTACTGCGTTGGCAGAGGTTGGCTGAGCTGAAAAGAAGGTAGCACCAGCTCCCGAGTGAGCCTCGTGGGGAGGGAGTTGTAGGATATCCTCAAACCTCTCTCCGAGTGGGCAATTAGACCGCCTCAGTGCCTAACATCCCCTGAGGATTTTACAGGTTTGTCAGCAAACGTTTCACAAAAGACAATACAAGAGCAGGTTCTTAGCAAAGAACTGCAAATTGTAACATGCGGTTACCTTAACAGAATAGAAAGGATTTATTTGGAACAGTAAGAATCTGCGCTGACAGAAAAATCCGATTTCCTTAAACAATGATAGATGTCAGCTGTAAGAAAACAATACAATAGGAAATTAGTCAGTAAAATACTTTGACATGAGCTGATATCTGAAAGGTTCTGCTGTCATATCAAGTAGACCAGACTCAGAGAAGAGACTATCGTTAGATCAATTTACTCTCTGCATTCAAATAATTTTTTACTTTGGAGATTTTGGAAAGTTTTTTTTTTTTAATTGGATGATTTGGGGGACTGACTTCAATTCTTCATACTGAATCTAATAAATTAACTGAGAATTTAGAATTATCTGCCATCTCATTGGTAAAAATATGCGTTATCAGCTCTAACAGGACTTCTGATTGCAAGTACATTTCCAGCACGGGTCAAATACTGGGTTTGCATTGATATAAAAGAGTTTGACACCAAAAGTCTTGGCAGTAAAATTTACTCAGGCTGGAGAAATGGTGTTTTACTCTGCCAAATTATGACTTGAAGAGGAATTAGTTAGGTACTTCTGTAAGAGATTTGTAGAGACTCCAATTTTGGACTCTAAATTAACGCTGAGGAACAATGAAGATCATTTGAGATCGTTCCCAGAGGGCGATTTCTTTAAACTCTTGCTGGTTTTGAAAGAGAAAAGAGGGATTCAGTAGCATTAAGTTACATCCTGCAGTTTTTACCATGAACAGCTTGGTGTGAAACCAGAAATGTAATTATGAATACAGCCTTTTATATAAGTGTTTCTCTGTTTCACATTAACTGATGCTTCACCTTCCACTCCCTAAATCTCTCACTCAGTTGGTTTCAGTGGCATTCCTCCTGGCATTACTCATTTCTTGCTTACTCCAGTAAAGCTAGTGCTGGTGACTGGCTTAAAGTCTTTATCAAGAAAAGATTAAAACATTGTTCCCGTGTGAAAAACCTTGTTTTTCAAGGGTGCTGTCATCTAGAACACAAAAATATGCTGCTGAACTGGAATATTTGTGTTCTTCAAACCTGGTACTCAAGATACAATATTGGTTGCCTTTTGCTTTCTCAGTAAAGCCCCATTTCTGTAAAAGTGTTTTACAGGCGCTGCAGCATTTGGATGCCAAGTGAAGCCTGCGTGGGTGTCTCATTTTTTGTGTTTATGGACCTGGGACTTCAGGTTTCCCATCACAATACACACTAATTGCTGAGCCTTCCATCAAAGAAGTATAAGGGATTTGGAAAATAAGTAAATAAAGAATGGTCACCGTGTATTAAAATCAGTAAGCCTTTCCTACGGACTGATGTTCACCAGCTCACCTGTTTGCAACCAGTAGTTTGATGCATTTGCAAATTGAACATCATATCTAAAGTCCTTCTAGTTCAAATCTGTTTCCCATCACATTTAAAACTCAAACCTGCTTTTCTCATTGAGACACATTGGTATTCAAGAAAAAGCGGGTGGAATTTGATTTATCAGACTTTATCATTGTCAGATGGTGATACAGGCAGCAGCAGTCATATTCAGATGCAGATCAGCAAGAGCCCATTTCATCTGCACACAAGTTACGTGCCTTAAGTAAACTGGTTTGAGAAATGCAAAATGGTGAACGTGTCCAGCTACAACCGACACTTGAAGTTAATGCACTGGCCTGGGAACTGCGGTAGGCAGCTTCCGAGCAAGGGCAGGGCTGGCAGCAGCAGTACTGTCACCGCAAGGACAGGCCAGTCCTTCCTCCTCTGGGTCAAGGTTGCTGTTCCCGTAAGCAGGAGGCAGATGAACCCTAACCTGTTCAGTAGCACCTCGAGGTGCGTTTGGTCCAACAGCTCCGACTCTGGGAGTGCCAAACCCTGTCAGAGGGATGGAGACAGCATCTGACCAGACAGTGATGCCTTAAACCACGGCAACTTTATGCTTTAACACATGCTGGTCTGTGTCTCTAAATGTCCCAATGGCCAAAATGTGAAGATAATGACCTTGAAGGCTAGACCCCTGTGGTTCAGCGTCTTGTGAGGCTGGATGCAGTAAGCTTAGCAGACTTAGGTCTTCCACGAGTCATACGCGTTTACAGCATGGACCTTGTGTGGTCACGAGCAGCTGGAGTTACATGTAAAATGCAGGCAGGCAGCTCAGAGGATATAACAATTGCTTTGCACTAGTGTAGATGATTACCCAAAATGTGTGATAGCGATATGATTTCTCTGCTGCCGAGGGGTTCCGAGAAGCAGGTGGTTTCTGCTGTACCTCAGATTTGACTCAGCACTATTGGGTAATACCCCAAACCACGGAGGAGTATTAATGAAAAAACAGGCTATTTCATGTGCCTGAGATGTGCTGCAGCTTACAGTCAGCTGCTCCAGGCAGAGCCGACACCGCAGGAGAGGCCGTGAGCTCTGCTCTCACCATCCCTCGGAGCAGCCTGTCCTTGGAACCAGAAATCATTATGGTTGGAAAAGACCTTTAAGGTCATCAGGTT
>NW_010516325.1:0-1585 GCF_000687285.1 Phaethon lepturus
GATGGGAAGTGGATGGCAGAGCTGCAGGGTTTGTGGGGCGATGGAGGAGTTTAATCGCAGCAAGTCTATTTTTCCAATTACAGTAGGTGGCTGCACTTATTATCGTTATGACAGATTATCAGAGAGCAATTTTGCAGTGGCACGAAAGACAGAGGGAAGATTAATTACATATTAATCAGCTCCCAAACCCCATCCCTGAGGATTTTTCCACCCAGGATTACTGACGAGATGAAATTTCTCCTCGTATACAGCGCAGCTCCTGCACCGGTTATGGCCCGGCCGCTGCAGCCCTCCCTGCTCCCACCTGGAGTTCCCGGCTCCCTCTGCACTTTGGCATCCACTCTGTACTGGGGCTACAGAGCAGATGCTTTTGCTGTTGGTCTCAAGGGACAAAGAGTTTTTTCTCTTCCTGTGGTGCTCACGCATGCACAGGCACCTCCAGGGCTCGGGACAGCTGTTTCTACCTTTTCTTCTTTCAGGTTTTAACGGTCATTTGGTTTTCATTGTGCTGAGCCCCACAAGTAAAAGGCAGCGTGAATGTTAGCAGGGCTCCCAAGCCCTGCCCTGCCCCAGCACTATTTAGCCCTCCCCTTTCTTGGTGGTCTGCCCTGGGCTGTGAAAGCTGGAGGGGCTCAGGGCTTCAGCTCAGCCTCTGGAGAGCAAAACCAGCCCTGAGCTGAGCTGGGCATCGCCCTCAGCCAAACGCTCATCTCTGCCGGGCGATGTCTTCCAGGGGATGGCTACTACCTGGCTATCGGCGGGGCCGTGGCCCAGCACAACTGGTCGCACATCACCACCGTGCTGCAGGACATGAAGCTCCAGTGCCAACTCCTCGACTTCTCGGAGGAGCTGGGCATGATGAGCATCCAGGGCCCGCTGAGGTGAGTGTGGGGAGAGCGCCGCGGCCCCCTCCTTGCACCCTGATGCCTGGCCCACGGGGAGATGGGTGGAGGGATACAGGGAGGGATGAAGGGAGGGATGCCAGGTCCTGGTGTGAGCCCCACAGCACCAGGCAATGGTCTCGCCGGAGCAGAACTGCGTTTGCTGGGGGATTGGCATCTCTTTCGAGGCTCTCACAGCATGGCATATCACCCACGCCAGCGCCCGTTCAGAGGGCGAGGTCTGCCTTGCCAACACGACGAGAAAGCGCATTTTAGCTATAGCCCGAGCAGGCTGGCAAGCTACGTCCTCTCACCGCGGCCGCTTTGCTGTTTCCCCACAGCCGCGTCGTCCTCCAAGAAGTGCTCGACACCGACCTCAGCAACGAGGCTTTTCCCTTCTCCACCCACAAACTCGCCACGGCCGCGGGATGCACGGTAGGACGGGGCCGGCCCTCCAGCTCCCCAGGGCTGTATGTTCACTGGGGCGACCTGCGCAGCCCGGCAGCCTCTGCCAGGAACACGTCTGCCTCCACATTGCTGCAGCGGGCAGCTGGGAGGTTTTGTTGGGTTTTTTTGTTGGAAAAGGGAGGATTTTCCTCCCCGTTTGCTTGCCAGGTGCCAACCTGCTCTCCCAGCCCACCTGGGTGTTGTAGCCTGGGCTGAGCTTGGGGAAGGGACATGGTGACTTACGGCCTTGCAGCGCT
>NW_010516325.1:1629-7433 GCF_000687285.1 Phaethon lepturus
GGTGATAAAGAGGTTTATTTGACACTCTGGATCCCCTCCTCCTCCCCCTGCTCATAAAAAAAATAGGGATGATTTAATGTACAGCATGCCAAGAACTGGCGATGAGGGCTGGGCAGCCTGTGGAGCTGCTGTATTTGATCACAGGAGAAGTCTGACAACCTTAAGCTTTCTGTGCAAGCGCAGATGATCCTGCATTTGCCCAGACTTCAGAGCTCACGTCAGCAGTTATGCAAGAAAAGCGCAGAAACCGTAATGCCCCGCGCCAACGCCTCAGGCTAAGCCCCCGGGTGTCACAGCAAGGGGACAAGAAGCCCTTTGGGTTGATGGTGGCAACCGGCACGGCTGCCTGGCTTGGGTGCCTGGTGGGGAGTCATGGGTGGGGGGTGCTGGCCAGCTCCTGCACCCCAGTGCGTCGCCTGGGGAGGCAGCGCCGGTGCGGCGTTTTGCAGACGGAGGTGGGCTCACTTTGCCTGCACTGCCTGCCTGCAGCGCTGCCTGCAGAGCATGGGGCAGGCACGTGCATGCTGTCCTGAGTGTGACAGTCCTCAGCAAGCCACAGGAGATGCATCTTGCCCAGGCTGGCAGCCCGGCGCCTCTGCTGGGACCCACGGCGATGGGTTTAACACATCGTGTGGCATGGGTCGGCGGTGTCGAGGGAGGAAGGCTCAGCCTAAAGCGGTTTGGTGTCCTTTGCTGTGCTGCAAAGAGGCGGATCAGTCCCGGGGCTTTGCTGTGAGGTTCCGCAGTGCTGTCTGCCTGGCTGGGCTCCGCCGTCCCGCCTGGTGCGGGCGAGAGCAGCACCTTAAATCTCTCCCCCGCCTCGCCCGGTGAAGATCAACACGGTCTGAGGTTATCCCTGGGGAAAAGGCGGTGGTGGCAGCTCTTTGGGGAGTTTTGTCAGGTGTGAAGCTGCTGATGTAGCCTGCTTGAAACAGCCTAAATAGAAAAGGTGGTGACCGCAAAGTGTCGTTTTGTCAAAAGAGAAACATTCTTGGACAACCTGCTGCTGGCAAGTTTTGGTATCGGGGAGAAGTTTTGCAGGGTTTGCCTGAGAAGCTCTGCCTTGGTTTCTTATTGATATTTGCCTCATAGGAAATATTCTTTCCATTGCAGAAACCCTCCTTTGGGAGAGGGGGTAGAGCTTGTACCCCAGCCTTCCCCCGGGAAAACTGGGCAGGCGGTGGTCCCTGGCACCCCTCTCCCGCCCGGAGGAGCCGGCTGGCCGGAGGGACCGTGCCGAGCGTTTGCTCTGGCTCTCGGGCTGGTGTCTGATGGGAGACGAAGGGGGTGGAGATGCAGTGGTAAATCTTATAAAAGGCATCAGGAAAACAGGCAGCCAGAGGCAGGCTGGGTATTAGTGAAATTGGGTTAAGCCACGTGCGGACACTTTTCATTCGGAATTAAAGTGGCTTTGATTCGAATGCAGCTGGCTGCTGAAGGGATTGCTGCTAAATCAAATTAAGGCTACTTGATTTGTGATGCTATCCAGGGTTTAGGGCAGTTTAACTAAGCTGCAGATTTTGCCCAACTCGGATTAACTCTCCAAACCACCACCATCAGTGAGCCCTGTGCTCCAGGTACCGAAAACTCGCCGTGTGCCCAGTGTCCCTTGAGGGGGGACAAGGGCACAGGGGACGCAAAACCCAATCCATGGTTGCAGGTTGTCCACCGGTGAGTTAGAACCCTCCCCATGTCCTCCCCTGTCATGCCTATGGCAAGCTGGTAATGTCTCGTAATAATGTACTTATCCCCCGGGAAAGGTGTATAAATGTGCCCGTCCTCAAGAGCGTCATTAGTTTATTTGCATTTTGCGTCAAGTTTATAAAAAATAATCTGGTCCTGTGAGGAAGAAATCGCTAGCAGAAATTTTGTGGCTTCTTTTGGGTGTAAATACTCTGACTGTAGGAAAAAAGCTTGAGTGTGTGAGGGCTCTGGGCTGGGGGAGGACTCCCTGCCTGCTGCTGGGTCCATCCCTCGGGAGGTCTCCTTCAAGCCTTCACTGCACGCTGAGCACGGGGTGCTCCATCCCACGCCAAAATTAGAGTAGGAGGGTTTCTCAGGACAGCAGGCTGAAGCCTTCGCTGATATTATCCCCTTCCAGGGGGATGAAACTGAACCCAACATCTTTAAAAAGTTATCACTGAGATTTTGATGCATTAACTCAGTAGTTGAACAGAATCAGCTGGAGTGAAAGGAGAGCTCAAGCAGAGTTAATGACTCTGGAAATTACCGATTGGTTTGTGAGTTTATATATAGCATCTCTCATTGTACTGAACAGCAGAGAAAGGTTCCCCTTTGAATCTCACCGCTGGATACAGGGTAGAGTTCAGGTTTTCATTTTCTAGAATACTTAAAATGCTTTTGAATTGCTGCCGAAAGACCCAGGAATTGATGCTTTTTCATAGCTCCGGTTGAAATCTAACAGGAAAACCTGTTCCTAGAGGAATTTAGCAGAAAGGCGGCTGGAGCAGCTGAGCCCAGCCCTTGACATCCCCCTTGGCCTCTGCAGTGGGGTGCCCACCCCTGCCTGGGGTACGCACGCGTGGGTGCAACCCCCACCCCCTGCCTGTGCAAAGCTCATGACTGGCACCCCATTTTTCCTGAGGATACCTGTTTTCTCTGGTGCCCTGCTCTGCCTCACCGCCCACCGCTCCCCCGAGCAGCAGTGGTTTGAGGGGAAGTTTCTCCCGGGAGAAACTTGCTCCTGAAAGTAAAGTGCACTTTAGCTGTGGCACGGACTGCTGCGTCGCAGGCAGGGTTAGCGAGCCGGGAAGCTGCCTGTCGATCCCTAGAGCATCTCCTGCCACGATGAGGGTTGTAGCTGGCTGCAGCGGCTTGACCTCTGCCTGTTCCCTAATGAGGAGACGCCTTTGCGCAGAGTGAAAAGCTCCTCCATGCCCCTCGTGTCTGCGCACCGCGAAAGGTGATTGCCAGTCCTGGGGCTTTGCTGTGCGGCTGGGGCAGGGGCTGGCTCCCCAGCACACCTTCTTGTGAGGCTCAAAATGAATTCCCAGTATCTGTTGTGTTCCTTCCTCCTCTCCGCTTCTGTTGTAAAGGTTAAGGCGTTGTAAAAGCTGCCTTAAACTCTGCTTGAGGACATTACTTTTGCAGTGCTGGTAGAGCACGAGGATGCTGGGGGAAGCAAGGATGGATTTGGGTCCTCGGCCATCGCCCGCTGGCTGTCCTTGCAGCCGAGAGCTCGGGCACCCCTTGGTACTGCTCGTGCCTGTTTTGGGCAGTGGCTGCTATTGTCTGGCATTGCTTATCCCTGGGATTAGAGAGCACAGCTGAGACCAGCTCCCGGTTGTAGTAAGAGCTCAGCAAACGGCAAGAGGCAGTTTCTGCCCCAACGATGTCCAGAGCCAGCACAGGCAAGACAGCCCCAAAGCTGCTGAGCATGCCTGGCCAACAGAACCAGCATGGAAGTCTCTCCCTAGCTGAAAACTGCTTTATTAAGACTGCAGATCACAATCTGTCGTAAAACTCTTGAGTTAATCTCTCTCCCAAATTGAGGTATGCATTTGCCATTGATGTGCATCCAGAAGGATGAACCAGAGGGGTTTTTGTGGGGTAGGAGAAATCCAAAGGGATGCAGCAGAGGGAAATGCAGCTCAGACTCAAGGGGTATCAAGGGGTATCTCCAGGGAAGGTGCCCAAGCTGGGGTGGCCCCAACCGGCCCAGAAAGCTTTGGGAATGCAAACTGTTTCAGTAGGGACAACAGTAGGATGCAGGCAAGCCCTGCCTGGGTGAGGAGCAGGGGGGAATTGGGCAGGGCAGTCCCAGCACGGCCGGGAGGCGTGTGCCCCCCGGAGCGCCGGCGGGCAGGCATATCTCCGAGGATGAGGCTCCCCCCGAGAAGCGCCGAGTCCCCTGTGCTGATCTGCTCATTCCTCTTTGGAGCTTCATGCATTTGGTGAGGAGCTAATTTGGCAGTGGAGAGTAACGCTTCGGGGCACAGCTTCCACTGGGGAAAACCTGGGCATCCCCCGGGGGATGTGTAGGGCCTTTGGGTGCCTCTGCTGTGGAAGCACCATCCCAAGTGGGGGACATCCCTGGGCGACAGCAGCCACGAAGTGCCTCAAAGCAGGAGAGTCCTGCTGGGGACCAGCTTCCCCATCTGACGGGCTGATCTGGGGAGACACGGGGCTGGGGGTGTCTGTGGGATTTCTTCTGGCATCGCTGGATCAGCAGAGGGAGACAAAAGCCCGGCTGGAGCCGGAGCGTCATGTCCAAGCCCAGCGCGGTTGGTGCGACAGCCCTGGGATCGGTGGCCGGAGGACGCTGAACGCGGCCCCCTCCGCCCGCTGGCCTCCCCTCCTGGGCGCCGACGACAGCTGGCTTTGAGGTGCCAAGCTTAGGCTGTCCAGAGACGAGAAATTCAGTCTGACCCCGGCTTCGTGCACCAGCGAGAGCAAAGAAATGCCTTCCACCAAAGCAGGGCGTTTGCACAAGGCTCCTGGGCAAGCCGGCTTTCCCCCCGCCACGGTGGCACGTGGCTCCGCAGCCTCTCCCGCGCTGCGCAGCCCGGCCGTGTCCGCAGGCGTGTTTGGCCTCTTGCGTTTCGCAGGTCCGTGCCATGAGGTTGTCGTTCGTCGGCGAGATGGGCTGGGAGCTGCACGTACCCAAGGCGGACTGTGTGAAGGTTTACCAGGCGGTGATGCAGGCAGGTGCCCGGCACGGCATTACCAACGCCGGCTACAGAGCCATCGACAGCCTCAGCATCGAGAAAGGTTTCTTGCTTTCCTTACAGCAGCGCTCATTGTTTTGCCTCTGGCCTGGGCACCAGGGCAAATGAGTTTTCCCCAGCTTCAAGGGCGGGTTACTGGGACTGAAGGTCTTGGCAGCTCCTGGCACTCCTTGCTGAGACTTCCCCAGCATGGGCTCCTCTCGAGGGTGCTTTGTCCAGGGCCAAGTGAATCGAGGGCAACAGGGATGTCCAAGAACCAGGGGTGATGTCTTGGTCTCCTGATGCTGCTCACCCTGGGCTTGCTGCCATGCTTGTTCTCTGCAGGGTACAGGCACTGGCACGCAGACCTGCGCCCCGATGATACCCCGCTCGAAGCAGGCTTAGCCTTCACCTGCAAGCTCAAGTCAGGCATCCCCTTCCTGGGCCGGGAGGCTGTGGAGGCTCAGAAAGCCAAGGGCATCTTCCGCCGCCTCGTCTGCTTCACCACCGAGGAGTGAGTACCACTGCCGGGCTCTGCCCGTGGCTGCCCTGGGACGAGCACCTTCACCCATCCCCACCCACCCCTGCACCCGGGCACGCACGTGGAGCTCAGTTGCAAGCCGGCTCGGCTGTTTTCCATGCTCTAATTCCGTCTCTAATTTAATTCCCACTGCAAATTCCCTGCTGGATGTTTAATGGGAGCTGGAAGCGGTGTGACAGGGAGTGGGTTTATCTTGTTTCACCCAGAACAGCGGGAGGTTTTGCAAATGGGTCTGGAGGGGCTTTGCCAGCGCCTGGGATCAGCACGGGGAGGTTAATGAACCTGTGGGCAGCAGGAGCCCTGGCACGTGGGCTGGCCCGGGGCAGAGCTGGGGTCCAGTGCCCCCAGGCCCTTCTCCCTCGTGGGGTCCCGACGTGGGGCTTTGCTGACAGCAGCTCTGCCTTCGCCTTGCAGGAAGGTGCCGATGTTTGGCCTGGAGGCGGTCTGGCGGAACGGTGAGGTGGTCGGCCACATCCGTCGGGCAGACTTTGGATTTGCCATCGACAAAACCATCGCCTATGGCTACATCCGTGACCCCACGGGGGGCCCGGTGAGTACAGACCCCCGGGGACGGCTGTGGCTCCTTCCCTGCGGCG
>NW_010516325.1:7539-8012 GCF_000687285.1 Phaethon lepturus
GGGGGAGCCCGCGGCTCGGCGGCGAGGTCGGCCTCACCGGCTGTCGCTCTGCGTGGTCCCTGCAATGCTCTCCGGTTCAAGCGCTGCCTCGGCTGTTAATTGCAACCGACTATTTAATTGCAACTGAGTATTTAATTGCAGCAGTAAATTAACTTACGTTATAGGGAGCAATGGCCAATAGGAGCACAGCAGGCTCTTAATTAACCCTGGGAGACGCCTGGGTAGTAAATCAGATGCCCTCATTAAGCAGCGTGCTGCAGGCAGAGGCCAGGGAACCCGTGTGGGGACAGGCGGTTGTGGATGACGTCCCCAGGGACCCCTCCGTTGCAAACCAAGAGCAGTGCGTACGCTCGTGCTTTCATCCTCTTGCTTGCCTTGACTTTTAATCCTGCATCAGTGTAAGACTCCCAGGTCAAGTGGTTTTGTGTTCCAGTTGCCTCCTCAGCCCTTGGGGACCAGCTTTTCTCCCCATG
>NW_010516326.1:0-6198 GCF_000687285.1 Phaethon lepturus
AGAGGTAGGAGTGTTGAAGAGGGGGAGCCCCCCAAGGCCGTCACCGGCTTTCCAGTTTAAATGACGCGGACGAGGGGTTTAAAAAAGTTAGTTGTGGAAGAAAATGACAGCTAGCACCAGACCAGCCTCCTTCCACTATTCCACTGAGAAATGACTTCGAACCAATTACAACTGACAGTTATGCACTGAATTTACAAACAAAGTATGCGCGCACACCCCCCACCCCCCCATCAAAAAGCTAACACAAGGAAAGCTAAGGTATTAAAAAAAAAAAAAAAGACAGGAGAAAGGGCAAAACCACACAGATTTTAGAGCTAGAAGTGGGGAGTAATAAGAAACACCAAGAAACTCGGTAAATCATTATCTTTATTTTATAGAAAGTACTTTGATCAGTGTGCTGAACCTGCCATTAGAGATGGTTTTGCTAATTTTTAGTAAAAATAAACATTTGAAAAAGTTAAGCTTGGAGAAGGTATGTTCTCCAAGGTATTTCCTGTTAATCACTGTTGCTTTTTTCACACCTATTGCAACTAATCTAACACTGGGTGCTCTTAAGAGGGAGTGGTACCTACAGTTTATTTCCTGTAACTGGTAGCGAGGTTCCTAAAATGCAGTAGAACGTGTATAAGCTCACCTTGTGCCACAGCGGCATGGTACAAAATCTGCTTCTATTCCACTCTCCACCTTTCTCCATAAACATCCTGTGACATCAGCTGTCAGCTGAGAATTTTCTGGTGAAAAGTCACTCAGCAAGCCAGTTTAAGTACCCAGATGGCCAGAGGTTTAACTCTCACGAGTTACTAAAGGAAAAGTAAAGAACTTGGATCATGTATCTGTCTGAGGTAACTGAATCAATGAGCAACACAAGAATGACACACTCCGATTCCATTATGTATTGCTACATAGACAAACACCAGTCACAACTGCTAGTCTATGATGTTTAAATGGGACATTATCAACTACATGCAGAATTATTTTGCTCATAGATGGAGTAATGGTTGATCAAGCACTGGTAAATGTGAATTTTAAGTTCAGTTTGTGCACATGGCTACTACAAGCACAGAACCCTGGGTAGCCACCATTACCCCCCTTTTGGAGCAATCTGCATAGCCACAGGAGAAAGCATTAATTGCTGGAGGACAAAAGTCAATGGAAGTTGTTATGGGCAACAGCTGGAGGAGTTTTGAGTTCAGTTCTTCCCCACAGACAAGATATAAAGTTGAGAGCATCCCTTTAAAAGTTTCAGATAGACAGAAGTTACCTCATTTTGATCCATCACTACAAGAAAGCTACCGGGAATTTGGCTTATGATAATTGTTAAACATTAATGAACATTATACAGGCAAGCAACTGATTCATAAATGAAGTAGCAGCAGCATGGAATTCTAGAAGGTTGAGCTTCTGCAGGATTTATTGGGAAGATTATGAAGGTGTGGCAAATACATTGTGATTTTACATAATTTAGTTTTAAGAGTAGCTTATGGTAACTACAAACATTACTGAAAATGGCTGCTTACAGTCAGTACTTTTCTGGTATAAGCATTAAGTTTGCCAGGATTATTCACAGTGCAGCTCTACTCAGAAAAACAACAACATTGTCTGTCTTGGCAAATTACATATAAAACCTGCTCAGTTCACAGATAAGACAGTTTTTTGTGATTGCCAGTACAATAAACTGAGCTTCAAATATTAAAGCTAATGAGCTATAAATATTTAAGGACAAAACATCAAGGAGATCATTTTATGATGCTGCCATGATTTTTGCATGTTTTCCTTTTCTGACTCTAACTTGTTAGTTCAGTGGGTGCATAAAACTAATGCATGTAGCTACAAAGTCAGGGTTTTAGTTGATTCTTGAGGAGTGTGCTACTGTTATCACCATTGTTTTCATTCTTTCGTAAGAATAAGGAATATTAGAAACTCAGCTACTAAGCAGATAGGACATATACATTGGACAAGTCTGTTTTGTAAGGTGGTGTCGCTTTTAGTCAGTCACTTTTCTGGTCCATCACTGTACTTAAACTGTTTTGATACCAATTCTGATTTCAATCCGTAAGTGTTGTGGAAGAACAATTTTAACCGAATCACTGAACAGCTGTACCAGTTTGAAATGCTGTCACATGTTTCTTCATGGCAAAATATTCACATTCTTTTTATTGCACAATTTGAAAATTCAGTTTATGTGCATAAAAACCTTCATAGTGTTTGCACTGCAACTTGCAAAACATACATTTAAAATGACCTTAATACATTTTATAAAATCTTTTTAAACAATTTCATATTCTTAAGATAAAAGCATCCTGAGAATGTTACAAAGTTCACTTTACAAGCCCTTCATTTCTGCTATGCTTTATTTATCCCCATAGTTCTTAATTTGACAAGTTTATTTTACAGTTAATATCTTGGTGCTATTATTTCACAAAATATCTTTTAGCAAAAAGTACACCATTGGCATTCAAGTAATCCAGCCTCACATGTAATTTACAAATTAAACCTTTGTCAAGCTTTCAAATCAGGAAAAGTAAACCAAAATACTTACAGAAACAGCTTTCATCTAACTTAGGAAAAAAAAGTAAAGGCTTTGTGCATCAATAATTTGGTCAAACATTTAAGTTATGCAGTTTAATATTTTGGCAAAAAAAAAATCCATCTATCCCCTTCAGAAATCTTTTCTTTCATTTTACACCAGATGTAAACATACAATACAAAGACTGACAGTATTAAAGTACTTTTCTATTCAACTTTTTTTTAGTACTTAGGAAAAGCACACAAACAAGAACGTAAGTGCTAAGAATCAACTGAGTATCTTTGGGCTAAATAAAAGTCTTACTGGAAAAAAATGTAAAAATAAATAATTTTTTTTTCCTCTACAGACATATAAATAAATAGTCTTTGAAGAAATTCTAGTGCCATATCCTAAAGCAGTATCTTCCTGTATCTTTTTGATCAAGACTAAAGCTTCAGACATAATCTTGACTCTTTTACTAGGAAGATACCCATTAATATTTACATATTTTTGTAAAGGGAGTGTTCAGGGATAAAAATATATTTCTTTTTAAAAGGTAAGCCTGCCATCCTGATGGCAGTGATTTAAGCTATAGAACAGAAGACAAGTTACAGAACATCCTTCAGTTTCTTATACCCTAGATCAGAGGAAGGAGATCAGGCAAGTTAGAGAGGTAAACAGCCTGGATTCCAGGAATGGAGACAGACAGTGGCTCATTATATGAATGCTTGCAGGGCTGGGAGTATCTACTCATAAGGGCCTTGTTTCTCTTCTACACACAGGTATAAATTTTTATTGTCGGCTGACTAAACAAGTTGAGAGGAGAGACAAGTTATGGTTGCCACAGTGAAAGAGTAACATTATCTAAGGTTTCCACCTGGACCAGCCTGCTTTTAGAGAGCAGCCAGGTGTTGAATATACACAGAGGCTGTGCCCAGATGGTACCCTCCAGGTGGGAGTGAAACAACCTCAAAAGGAAGAGTAAACCACTTCAGCAACTTCTTAGTAATATTCTAAGTACATAATTCAGAGTCACATACAGCTTTTATTTTAGGCAACGATCAAAATCTGAAGGACCTTGCTAATCTTTAAGGCATCAGTGCATCAGGGACTAAAAGCTCCAGGTAACAAATATGGGTGAGAAAAAAAGAAAAAAAAGCGCCTGTCTTTGTGGCACAAGCTATCTTTGTTAACTAGTTCCAGGAAAAATATTTTCAGTAATGGCAGAAGGGGAATGTTATACACTGTTCTGAGAAAAAATATTAGATCATAAATTTCACATCATTTTTCAACACATCATTTAAAGGGCTGAATCTATCAGGCAAGATTCTCATCTTTACTGTTCCATCAGCACCACAGGAGAATATGTGATTTGCTGGTCCTGTCTCAATTTGCATGACTCCCGTCCCAATGTTTCTGAAGAGAGACTGTCGAGCATGCTCATTGATGAAAGTGTGAAGAAGACTAAATGTAGACAGACTCCATACCTGGAAAAAAGCATCAAAATATAAATCCCTTATAAGGATAATTACCATGATCTTAAAATTCACCAGTAATGAGTAATGGAGAAACTGGACTACATTTTGCATTCATTTTTCTGACACCAACTGTAAAAGAAAATATATATAGCAATCTGTAATGACAGTTATAGAACATTTAACATTCATTTTCTATAATTACGGATATATATGTGGACAAAATAAGACTAAAAGGAGGACTGCAAGGTAAGACTAACATTTCATAATTAAATTAGTAAATGTGAAAGTCAGGGTTGAGAACAAATACAGAGCGTATGACTTATCTAATTATTCCATACCTATGGAAGATTCTTTTTGAGTTTATACATCATCACCATCTTCACCTCTGCTCCCTCCCCCTCATTAATACCTTTATGTTGCCTTCAGCAGATCCTGTGACAAAATACTCTTCTGTAGGGTCAACAGCAATTGCTTTGACTGGAGAATCATGACTCTGGAGTAACTGTTGCTGCTGTTTTTGGCGAAGATCAATTATACATGTAAAGCCTTTTCTGCCTCCAGATATTAACAGCTGATGTTTTGGAGCATATGCTAGCACAGTTGCTCCACTATCATGACAGATAAAAGCTGAAAGCCAAAGAGGAGTAATTTAAATAAACACACGGTACTAACCTCAATTTCATAGTACTAACTTTAATTTTCCATCAAACTCTAATGGTTCAAGACAGTAGCAACAGTGAGTTCGATGCTGTAATCCAACTGACCACAACCAGTCCATTTACTGCAGTATATAAATAAGTCCAGGTTGACATCAGACATCCCGAAGTTGCAGTATTCTCAAATTAAGCAGTTACAGTCTATATTAAAAAAATAATTGTATCTTTTTTTCTATCCCTGCATAATCACAAACTATTAAGCCTTGACCAGAAACAGATTCTTTTCAAACTCTCTAATGCTTGTTATTTTAAGGCCTATGTTTCCCATAAGAAATTTCCTCCTAAATTACTTGCCCAAATATCTTCTAAGTTTCCACTGGTTATATTAATTTTAATTTGCTGCCTTTCACATTTGTTCAGATATGTCTACTCCCGCAATGAGTGGAGGAAGTAAATGAAGATTACAATTACCAGAACAAAGCTTAGTATGTCTGAGACTACACACTATGAATCCTAACCCGTGGCATGTAGTACACTGTACTTGTAGTTCAAAGGGTTCTCTAAATTTATGTTTAGAAATTCCACGAGTCTCACACATATCATTCACCATACTTCAATTACAAGTTCACAGCTCTCTTTGAGCCTAATTCTTATTTCATACATGGAAATGTATTTCTTCTTCACTGCAAAAAAATATTAGTAATAAAGTTAAACCCCACCAAATATTTATCACATTTCAAAAAGCACACTTAGGAATAGTTCTTCCAAAGTATTTTTCTAATACTACATGTATACATGCACACACACACAAAAAGCATTTAATATTCCACAGTATTTGGCATAATACACAGAATAATAGTGCCATAGAACTGGACAATCTTGGAAAGCAAAAATGCACTACTTGACAAATATAGCAGTTAAGTTTATCTTTTAGTTCAACTCTGAAATTATATAGTTATGGAATCTTATTTGTACATCTGCTTGTTCAATATATTAATAAAAATGAATAAATAAATATTTTCTAGAAAATTTGGTGTGTTTATTCATATACATACCTTCAGAGAACTGTTTTATAATTGTGGCTTCTCAGGACAGCTTTTTCACATAGCAATGAAATGCTTAGCAGTTCATAAAGAACCATGTCCTCTCCTGTTCTCCAAACAGATAAGCATTCTCAATGCTATCCTTATAGTACTATTACTTGGTCTAACACTTAATTGATAAATTTTGCATGGGGCCTCTCTGATTTATGAGCAGACACGGCCATAGGAACCTTGAGTTGAAAGGTATGGATGCATATCCTGCAAATACATATCTTATAACTGCTAAAAACTGTAGTTTGACAGTGTTATAGCTATTGTCTTCTCAATATGCTAGTCGCTCCAAGGAGGAGATGCTCAGAATCTTTTAAAAAGGAACTGAAATTACAGATGTCTGGTTGTCAGGGATTGGATTTCTGCTGCAAAGATACAAGGTATGCAAAGGAAGGTGCTCATGTCCATGAAACCAATATATAGCACTAAATCATTTCTCAAGAATCTGCCTTTATATTCCTGCT
>NW_010516326.1:6229-12446 GCF_000687285.1 Phaethon lepturus
CAGGACAGTGAAAGATGTTTTACTGCTAATATTAAAATTACTTCCCACAATAACTTTTCCATAAAGACAGACACACATACACACATATATATTTTTCCTGTGATAAAATATTTTGCTGACTGTGTTTCACTTACCATGCACCAAGCTATTTGTAGGTGAAACCAAAGTATCCCAAAGACAAATATTTCTGTAGAAAAAAAAATACATTTTAATTCAGTGACAAACGTTCTAAAGTATTTTGAACACTTGAAGTCACCTGAACCTTAAAAAGATTGTTTCAGGCATAAATGCACTGTAAACAGACTTTCAATGATTACTTTTGAGCAGACCCAAAATTACTTTCATAGTTATATATATACTGCAAGAACATGCCCTCTACACAACCATTCTGTGACTGGTTATTCTCATAAAGGATTAAAATTGAGATTACCATCTCTTGTAGCTGAATTCAGATGAATATTAGCAGTTTTTGCTATTTCTTCATCAAAACTCACTTAAGAAAGGAAGTTGAAATGAAGAGCTATGCACAACTCTCTCTCACAGTCTACAAAAATAATTTAAGACAGCTCATATGAATAGAACAGAATATTTCAGTTGGAATGGACCTACAGAGATCATCTAGTCCAACTGCCCGACCTCTGCAGGGCTCACCAAAAGTTAAAGCATGTTAAGGGCATTATCCAAATGCTTCTTGAACACTGATGTGCATGGGGCATCAACCACCTCTCTAGGACGCCTGTTCCAGTGGTTGACCACCCTCTTGGTAAAAAAAAGTCTCCTAATGCTCGGTCTGAGCTTCCCCTAACACAGTTTTGAACAATCCCCACACGTCCTATCACTGGATACCAGGGAGAAGAGATCAGCAACCCCTCTCCACTTCCCCTCCTCATGGAACATGAACAGAGGATTTGTGCTTCCCTGTGGAAACTACTTTAATAGGCACATGGAATTTAGCTGTAAACATTGCTTCTCTTCCCCTTCCACAAAGAAGGAAAGAGAGCAGAAATATGCACGTTGCTCTTAAAACACTTAACAAGAATCATCAAAAAACGGGGCGGCTGGAAGGGGAGAAAAACATGGCACCACTTCATTTCTATGCATTATCACAGCAGTTCTTACCTGTTGTCGGAAGACAATCCCGCCGTGGCTATCAAAGATGATGAACTGATGAAAACAAAGTCATTGGCTGTTTTGTTATGACACTGCCACGTCTGAAAAATTGCAGTTTAGAAATTAGTAATTAAAAATTAATTGGATTTTGTGTAAGCATGAAATCTTAGATTTCCTTGAGAAAGTAAGCTGTTTTAAAAGCAATTTAAAGAACACAGGATATAAAAGTATGTATATGCCTTCTGATACTCTTAATTTTTCATGAAAGTATACTTTCCAGTCCTGCGTTATTGACAATTAATTAACAATTGACAATTACTGACAAGTCTCAAAGAAGTTATTTCCGATATAACATTGCATTGTCTACTCTCCAACTTAGTGAGTATGGACAGGATTTAAGAACTTGTCTGTCATACGGATCACAGGATGGCAACAATGTATTATTAAATCTTGATTAATACTGGTTATCAGCATAATTCCTGACCTTTCCAAACTATTCTAAAGGGGGAAAGAAATAAGAGAGTACAACACAAGTTTATAGAAGCAAATTTAGTTTTCAGCTTACCAAATACGGTTTAGGTGAAGTTCCAGTAAGTGGGCAACATTTCCAATTTGTTTGATATAAACTTATATATCCATCAGCATCAACAATTCCAAACTGAAAAAAGATAGATTAGTTTTAAGTACATATGTATGTATTACAGAGAAATTATCCACAATTCAGAGAAACTACTTTAGATTTGAAGAACGTGATGTTTCTGCTAATTTACAATTATATTGGGGAGAAGCGGGAGTGAAGACAAAAGTGTAAGGACAGAAGCATTCTGTCAGTTACCTTATTTCCTTGGTAATTGAATCTCATTCGAGTTACCCTTGAGTTGCCACCAGACCGAAAACATGTGATTTGCTGTGCATGACCCCATTCAAACATTCTTACACTACCATCTTGAGCACCTGTCAGGTCTGCAACAGAAAATATTTACATGACTTTTCACAGGTGGTGTAGCAGCTGAGCAGGAAAGTTGCTTCCAAAATTTAAAAAAAATCTCACACCAGCTCACAACATCCTCAGAATAACTACTGCCACAATATGTGCCATAGTACCTGGCATACTGTAGGAGTAGTGCGTACCACTGAAACTTAAACCCATGCTGTTCAAAAACCTTACTGAACTATACTTACTCACTGTTTAAGAACTGTGTTCAGATAGTACTGAAATATGAAGCTATTTACTTGGAGATAATAATGTATGTTTTCCCTACTATCTTTCATCCAAGTCACAAACAAAATAGAAATATGAGTACCTTTTGCTAGAAAAAGTACCACTGTTTCTAAAGGCTATTCTACATCCCACAGTATTTTTTTTTTTAATTAAAAGTAGTTTCAGTAAAAAAAAGGGCTTATAAGCAACTTTTAACACATATAATAGATTGCTGTGCTAGTAGCATATTAAGAAACAGGGCCAATTACTAAATATATAATCTTTAGATAACTTTTTTCTTTTTTTAACAAAACTGAACTTACAATATGGTAATGTTGGATGAGAAGCCATTCTTCTGACATTATTAATAGCCTTCTTGAGCAGCTGTTCAATATACAAAATAATAGAAAATAATTAAACAATACTAGTGAACAAAAAGTTACTGAACTAGAATAGTGATTGCAGAGAGTTGTTTCCTATCAAAATTCCTACTGAAAGCAAGTACTGGGTTTAGAAATTCAGAAAGTCGTCAGTTTCTTCCAAGACTAGTGTAGATCTTAACACTTTTGCAGCTTTATACATCTAGGTAAATATTAACTTTTTGCTTCAGAGATTTATGGATCCCGATATAAACACTCCTTAGACTGCAGTCTTACCTCTTTTCTTGCCAATTCCCTTCTGATTCCATTAAATCTACTGGAATATTCCTGAATATTGTAAGATAAGCAAGAGAGAGGCAAAAGCATGTAAAGAAAGAGGTGAACTGTAACAGAAGTAAAAAATAGGAAGGAATATTTTTTTTTCAAGTCTAGTTAATTTGTTGTCATTGATTGAAAAATTATTATTTGTGGCCATCCAGAACAAGCAATACACCTAGCAACTGGTAAATAAAAAAAATTCTTCAAAGAACTTATAATTTCACAAATACAGATCCAATGGATTTTCACTAGCACTTCTGTTCCTAAATTTCAAACTTTGCTTCGAGCAAGGTACAGTACCAAGAATGTTGTTTTTCTCAGCTAATTAATTCCTAACTGGGATGAGTTCAATGTATGAAGAGGACTGGAGACATTACACAAATAAGATAAAAACCTCATCTAATTAAATCATAAGTCCAGCCCACAACAGGAAAGAAACAGTAGGGATTTTTCATCAGGGAAATGCATCTGTATTTTCCTTGCATGTCTCTTCCCTTCTTTTCTTTCTATTAATGTACATAAGCATTAAGTTTTCACTCTTTTACTTCCTGTTAGTTCTCCTCAAAAGCATCTTACTACTTGGAGGACTGTCTTTCCTCCGAAAATTGTTGGGACCCTGTTTGCTTATGCATGTATTATTTACCTGAACATCTGAGAGAGAAGAGGGCATAAGTTTATATCCATGCCAGATGTTACCTTTAAATGGTAAGACGAACAACAGTTTGTTGCCCAAGCACTCACTTCCAACACAGCAGCTTACCACTTACTACTTTCATGGAATCATTTAGGTTGGAAAAGACTTTTAAGATCTAGTGATTTTCAATTGCTATAATTTTGTACAGTGTTTTACCACTGCTTTGTCACTGGCAGTGACAGCAGATAGTAAATAGAATATTTTAAGTATGCTATTCTCCCCTGGCCTCCAATCATACATATCAGGGTGTCAACTGGAAGGACGTATGAACTACAAATTTTTACTTGCTTCATATTACTAAATACGATCCAAAGAGTTGAAAAGCAATGTTCTCCTAATTTTCAGTTTACAAACAAAAACAAGGAAAAACACTTGGAAGGGAAATAATTGTCTTGCTAAAATTTCCTGGGGTTTGGATTAGTGGAGTAATTGCAATCCTCTTGATTACATTTTGGAAGCAGATTTAGATCTTTCAATTCTCAAAGCGTTATTCTTTGTTGAAGAGAAAGTCTTATGCCTCTCAGTTACCCAAATTTATTTCAGAACATTCTCCTGAAGATAAAAAAAAAAAAAAAAAAAAAATTTTCAAATGCCTACTTTTTTTTTTTTTTTTTTTTTTTTTGTTAAGTACTTGAAATGACAAGGAAAAAAGCTCAACAGTTTGGTAAAAGATTGGTGAATAAAACAATATATACATTATAAGATTTAGGACAACACAACAGAGGGTGATATTGTTCAAACATTACTACATACACCGATCAGTAACTAACTGCAATACTTTGCTCTCTAAACTTACAATTTATCTCTATGTGTACATGAAAGAACAATTATTCATGCTCATTCTATTTCCTCACCAAAATGAAGGGCTGTGTTGAGTTTTACAGCTACTAGCTTTTACCCAGAAGCCAATGGTAACCGTCTTCCTTCATTCAACACACAAGCATGCATCATGATCTCCTAACCCCTACTGGATTATGCTTTGGAAAAATGCAAGCTTACAGAAACATTCCTTTGAAAGACTAAATTTATGCTACCATAAATTTATGGTACAGAGTCTCTGATTTAGAAGGCAAGTATCATTAGAAAATACTTCCATTATCAATGTAACTGACAATGGATATACCGCTACCTCTCAGTTTCCACTTAACAACAGCTGATAGCTAGAACACCAATTGCTTTGTTGGAGAGTTGGGTGCTTTAGGCCTAATGTACAGTAAGGCTGAAGAATAAAAAAGCTTAAAATCTGTCCCACCACTTATTAAACTGGTGAATAATGGTGTCAGTCATACTGGCTTGGATGACAAGCTGTTGAACATGGCTTGAGTTTCAAAGCTGACAGTATGAACTATTTACTTCAGCCCCCTCTTAGAAACACCTCCTGCAAGAACTGCATAAACACACTGTACTGGAGGATCTGATGGTGAGTCTCCTTACTTACCTTGTATGAATTATGTAGCAGGAAACAGTAATGAAGAGTAACAGAAAAACCTTAGAGCTCATAAATGTTGTTAACCACCCAAGTTATCCTAAGTCCAACAGTTTCCCTTGTTGATGGAAGTGAAGCAAAGACAACAAGACTGAAAAGCCAGTAATGGTAAAGAAGAGTGGACTAGATCTACTAACTGGGCTGCAAATTATGGAAAAGCAAAGATGGGAACAAGGATCAAAAGCACTATCCAAAGGAAAAAAGTAACAAACAGTAGCACAGAAATATTTTCATGAAGCTGGTTTTCCTCCAGACTTGAGTCCTTCCACAGTAACACTATTTCCTTCCAAGAATCCCTGTATTTTCCTTCATTTACTTTCTCCTTCGTTTAGTACCTTTGTCTCCCCTCCCTAGCGGGCAGGAGTCATTGAGTGCTGTAGTTGGTTCTCTACTCTGCCAGAGCATGCCAACCAAAATTTAGGTCCACAGTTTAACACCAAAGCATAGTCATATATGTTTAGGTAAGGAAGTCTTACCACATATAGAACGTCATGTAAGACTAGTTTACATTAATACATTATGTAATCACTTTGTTGAGAAATACAGAAACACAGAAAAATTCTACACATATGTGTAGTGTGCATATATAAATGGAAGTGAGAGGAGAAAGTGCTAAAGGCATTCAAAGAATACTGACAGAAGCCTGATTGTGATACTAGAGATGCAAAACGGGCAAGTAGGACCAGTAGCTCCTAAATAGGAGAGGTGTACGTACTGGCACAATACCCACTTTCATGTGTGGACAACATTATTGTTCTTATAATGCTCATTCCTTATTAACTCCTCCTAATCATCAAATATGTTAAAAAAATCAACTACAGCATGAATTAACATATAGTTCTTTCATTCTGACACCACTAATGGACTTGCTCTGAGCTGCTAAATGCCAGAGTGCAGCGAAGTCACAAGTCAGTGATGGCGACTCCACCACCTCCCTGGGCAGCCTGTTCCAATGCTTGACCACTCTCTCGGTGAAAAAATTTTTCCTAACATTTAGTCTAAACCTCTCCTGGTACAACTTGAGGCCA
>NW_010516327.1:0-16836 GCF_000687285.1 Phaethon lepturus
TTTTTCACCCCCTCCCCGTCTTATTGTCTAACGCTTTTGTTTAAACCCCTCATTAAGATACGTGTTTAGTAAATAATTCTCGTGGTTAAGGCTTACGGGAAAATGCTGCGGCGCGTATAAAACAGACCTAAGAAATTCTCAGCATGTGGGCAAAATATCCATTTTCTGAGTGAATGAAACTGGGTTTTAGAGTTTATACTTGTGCTATTGCAACTAAATTAAGTCCTGAAAGAGGATAATACAATGTACCATCATTTTAAAGTAATTTAATCATGAAAACTAAAAATTTGGAAGCAAACAGATATTTTACTTAATAGAAACCATCTGCACTGTACAGTAGGCAAATTGTATAAAAATGAATAAAACTGTCTCTGGAGGAAAATGACTCAGGCACCAGCTTATATAATGAAGATGTATATGTGCCTTTTAGCATTTGCATTGTCTATTAGACGAGGTAAATCGCAGCACTAGTGTAAGTGAAACAGTTACAAATTTTATTACCATCATATGACTGATGACAAAGGCAGTAATAGAAGTAATGCCTATTAGAGAGGGCTTGTTCCAGACCCGAAATAGTTTTGAGCTCTGGACTGCTCTGTGCCGCTAAAGCTTTACCTGGGGGGGTGCTGGCACGTTTTTGGCAGGCTGCTGCTTTTCCTGGGGAAGCCTTTTCCCTTCTTTAGGCTTTTCCCTCTTTGGCTGGGGCCCTGCAGGAGGGAAGGCTCATTTATCACCGGCCGGAGAGGATTTCCTACTGGACTTTTTATTTGGCAGAACCGGGTGGATGATCTTTAAACCGGCCCTTTACTCCTGCTGCCGCGTAGCTGAACGCGTTTGCTGGACGCAGAGATGCTTTTCTTGCTCGCTGCTGGCACCTCTCTTTTCCCCTGTTGTTGAAGGACAGATTTCAGTACTTTTCAAAATATTTATTTGTTCGCATTCAGCAGCTTTCATTAATGATCGCAAATAATACGAATTATTCAATTCCAGGGCTGTAATAGCCCGCATCTAGTCTGCTTTTAGAATGAAGTTTGTAAGAGCCACTTTCAGTTGCTGAGATTTAACACCTGAAATAAATGTGCCCCGCGTTAAAAGCTTTGTACTGTTTCTCCCAAATCCACAACAATATCTGTTTAGAAAAGCAGGAATTCTCTGACACAACATTTTTTACAACAAAGGAAAACCTCACCCTCCCAGTGACATTTGTGCTTATACTTTATCAGCTGGCATTTTAAGGGATGAGGGTGTATGAGGGAAATCTGTGTAATACAAAAGCAGATTTATTTTTGGTTTAGGAAGCGTGAAGAGGCGAAAGCAGAATCGGTTTCCACTTGCATATTAAGCACATTTGGCAACGAGAACATTTCACATTAACAAATATGTAAAGTAAAAATACGTCCCAAAAGATTAAGACTTCTGTGAATTTGAAACAAATTAGATGCAATTTTCTACCCTGATATTCTCACTTTCTGTTTTGCTGCATGTTATTGTAGTACGTAGGTCCACATGCCTAATCTGCCCTGGTAACGAAGCCGAGCGGCAGAGAGCCATGGAGCTGCTATTTCACACTCGGGAGCCTAAGTCCCCACCAGCTCCTGGAAAACATTTTGGGTAAAAAGCTGCTGTTTTTTTTCCTGCGCATGTCTTCCAATTTTTTTTTGGTAAGAGTATCGACCCCCCTTCAGTGCCTGAATTCAGAAATTCTTTAAAAAAAACAGCAAATCCTTAGGATCTGGAGGCTGCACTTTAGCAGAGCGTAATGGTTTTAAGGCAGGGAGGTCAGATTTGGGGCCTGAATTGTTTAATAATGGATGTATAAGGACAAGATGTTCTCTGGGGGCTTGATGCCACCCTCGTCAAGGCAATGTGAGTCATTCCGTTGACTTCAACTGGATTAAAAACTCTCTGACAAAAAAACCCCAGATATTTAGCCCAGACCTACTGCACTGAGAAGGAATTAGGCCATCAAGTTCAGAGAAGGCTCAATCCCATGCCTTTAAATATCTTGTTAACAGTATTTCATTAATTAACATCAGTTACTTTAACAAAAAGGAAAACGGTTTTGCCTGCCTATGACCATTCAAAAAAAAAAAAAAAAATCCTTACCTGTTGTTTTTTTTTGTGAAAATGTAGCCCGCTTTAGGAAATCTCAGTTGTTTCCATTTTTTTACTGAAAGATGCATGGAATTTAAAACGTTAGAGATTTTTAATATTAGAGATATAATCTTTTGCGTATTACTAAACCACAGGCACAAATAGCAGTTTATCTTGTTATTTTTTTTTAATTTGGTGATTAAAAGCAAGTAAACCATGAACCTCTGAGATGCAAATAGCCCTGGAGTCCAAAAGCACAAAGGAAATGGCTTCAGAATGAAGACATTTATTTTCTTCTTGCTCCCCTGTAACATGGTTTATTTAGTTTCATGTGATTTCTGCCAGGACAAAGTGTGTTCTATAAACAAAAAAGGGAAAAGGTTAAACCAGTAATAAAGTGCAATGATAATAAAAAATAACGATGATAAAAAAAAAAAAGGGTGAAGAGTACTGCCAGTACAGAGTGCGTGAGTCAGTGGGACCCCAAAATAAAGTCGTTAGGAAATCAAGGAGAACTACGTTTGGTAGGCGAAGAAGAGGCTTCAGAACGATTTCTGTGTTTCCTGGGCTGACAGGCTCCCGTGGAAGCTGCTGGGATTTGTGCTGACGAATCACTTGGGCATTTCGGAAGGTTTATCCCATGCTCTGGCTGTTGCTATTCGGCGCTTGGTCAGATTTTTGCCCGTTACCAAAGCCCCCCGTCCCCGAGATGCTCTGGGTAGGAATACCAAGAAAATTGAGGAGTGGTCTTTTTTGCAAGTGAAATATCCCCGTGTTGGGGCGGCTGGGGTTTGAATCCCTCACCTGCGGTTTTTTGGGGGTCCCTCACCTGCGTTTTTTTGGGGACGGTGCGTGCCAGCCCCAGCCGGGAATTGTGCTGCGGCGTGGGTCTGGCCACCCGGGGAGTGGGGCTGCGGGGGCAACCCCGGCCCTACTCCCACCCCAGGCGCACGGAGCGGGGACACCGAGTCCCTTATCCACACGATGGCACTCTTAAGCTTCTGAACAATTCCATCTGCTCTCGGCATTTCATCTGAAACCTCTTTTTCTCTCTGCCGAAAGCGAAGGAGGAGGAGTTGGGGGGGAACACAGCACATACAACTCGGGGTCCCCCTTGAAATCCGAATGTCCCAGGTTGTCCCCAGCCCACCCCAGGCTGTGACCGTGTGGGCTGCACCCCAAGTGTCACCACCACCGCGGGCTGGATCCGGCAAGGATCCGGGCACCCGCCGCGCTCCCCATTTTGCAGGAAGGGAGAGCGCTCGGTCCCTTGGGTGGCTGAAGGGCAATGCAGAGCAGCTGGAAATACTATTTTAGGTATACCAAAAAAACAGTTAAAAAAACCCCCTTCTGCGTGGCAAGAAGGCTGCAAAGACTGCAGCCCAAGAGCAAGCTCGTGTTTGGATATTTATGGGGGAAAAAGGTCATATTTTTCGTGTTGTAGCTTATTTTGCACAGCCTAAGCTGTGCAAAAGTCAGGAGTGTGGGCTGTTTTCTTGAACAGTTTTGGCTATTAAGTGTCTTTTAGAAACACGGATTCTTTGCTATCAATCTGGCGACTTCTAGGAGCGCTAAATTTACTCGACATTAAAGCACGTGTGTGAGCAGAGGAAGGTGGGGTGGCGGTGGGGGCAGGTCCTGTCCTTCTCGGCGCAGTTATTCCGATGGCTATATCGCCCTGTCTGGGAGGTATGTGTGTGCCTGTCGGAGAAGTCAGCAAATCACGGCACACCAGCACAGTCGTGGAAGCAATTTCTGCTCCTTTCTCCCCGCCTGCCAGGTGGGTTTGGGTATTGTGGTCAGGGGTCTGGAAGGATTTTCCGGGTCTGCAGCCTCACGGTACGTGGTGGTTTGCACAGGCAGCAACTTGCCCTGGATTTGTGTACAGGTCACTGACCTGATATGTTTTCCTGGCAGGGGAAAAAACAAAACCTTGCTCCTTTGTTCCCTTCTTCACCTGAAGGTATCATCTACCTATTGGATACAGAGCTTCAAACTTCTCCATCAAGTCCCGACCACCAGCACTTAATGCCACCGCTCCTGCCAGGGCAGCGTGCGCCAAGCCATTTTTCAAGGAAAAAAGACTTTCACATCACCACTTCAGTGATGCAAAAAAAGGGCCGTATCATCACCAGGCAGGGCAGCAGCTGAGCCAGGAGTGGAGCTCAGAGGGCCTTTGGCATAGCCCCCGTGTCAGCCATCCTCATATCAACTAGCCCGTGCCGCCGGCGTCGCATTTAATCTTGCAAAACTGTGCGCAGTCCCTTATTAAAAACTAAGTAGCAAAGGGTCACTGCATCGCAAAATCAAGGGCAGCCACAGCACATGCTGCAAAAAAGGGCGAATTTCTGACCCCGTGCATACCCAATGAGCCCCTTGCGGGGACGCTTCCCAGGTGCCAGCGTGACGCACATCCTAAAGGTGCCAAGATAATGGCCATCCTAAAAGCGCCAGCACGTCAGGAAAGGGGCTGGAACTGGACTGGGGTCTCTGCAGGCAGAAGGTGTCCTCCCCCGTTGTTGGGGTGTCTGGTATGTTGGTGAACATTGGGGTGGTGGGGGCAGCCGGGCTGGGGACGGGCAGCGAGGCTGTTTGGGGCAGGGCAGGAGCCGGGAGCAATGGTTCCCAGCCCCTACCTGCCCTTGGCTTCTCCTTGACTATTTCTGCTGCTTTCTGGGTGCTTGTGGGCTGCGGGGTCCTGTTCTTACCATCGCCCAGCACCCATGAGGGTGCTTTTTGAGAGTGGTTGGGGAGAGGCAAGTTTCAGAGCTGTGCTAGATTACATCTTTCGAAAATTGCCAAGCTGGGGTTAGAGGGCATTCTCAAGGGAGTGTCCAAAATCAACACGATTATCTTGATTATTAATATTTGCATTGGCAGAACTACTGTAGATTTGAGTGGAGAAACACAGTCCCTCCGCTGCTTATTGCCGCACGTCTGCGGAGCCCGTTGAGCAGCAGCTGATTCATCTACATGGTGGACGATCTTATTTTTTGGCTTTTTCATAAATGTCAAGATAGTTTAACACGCAATCTGTATTAGCAGCTGGCTGACAGCACCTCTTTTGGGTCAAATCCTGACATTCGCCTCAGAATGAGATACAGTGAGCCCTGTGCAGATAGCCTGCAAAAACTGGATCTTGAAAGGACAAAGAGGACCTGTATTTTAGATGAGTGTTGAAAATTTGTGCATATTTGGCCTGCGCTCTTAGATATCACAGGCAGCTTAATTCTCTATATTTTCCATGTAAACCCAGTAAATTTTTGCTGAAACTTAGTCCTGGGTCATTTTTTTAGAAGCTCCCTTGACCTTTACAAAACATTCCCTGGCAAACCAGAGGTTAAAAATAATTTTTTCGTTGAATTCTTTAGCTCTTAATTAGACAAGAGATTATTTGTACAAACCAGGAAACAATCATTTGGGCAGAGTTCACTCGCATGGTATGTTCTGCCTCATTTTTACTAAAAAAATTCTTTAGTTATGATTTTGGAGCATAAGCAGGTCACGCATCGTCCATGACTTTTTTTTTTTTTTTAAGTGTTAGAGTGCATTTAATAGAAAGATGATGGAGAGACCTATGCTGAGGTATTGCTGCAGAAACATTTTTCTACTGATGTGCAAATACTGGGTTAAGTGCATTACTCTTAATACTCCACTTTTTTTTAATCACGGAATACAACCTTACTATATTTTCTTGTTAATTGGAATAAGAAATTGGGATGTTTTGTAAATATGTGCTAGATATGCTCTAACTTATTGCAAGAAACAATAGGTAAGTGCATAAGAAGTTAGTGTTCTATCAATACCAAGTTATTTACAGTGCTTTTCTAGCCACGTTAGCTAGAAAGAGGAATGCAGCAGGGACTCTTCACTGCAATTACAAGATATCTCTTGAGGTCACCTGCGTTTTCGGTTACATGTATTGCAAAGGGAGCATAATTTATTCCAGTTAATTTTGGATTTGAGGAGCAAAAATGCACAGGCTATTAATCTGGTGAATGTGAAATGTTTGGTGTGTACGTCGGGGTTTGCAGCGCTTTCCTTTGCTCCGCAAGTCTCGGTTGGAGAGGGCAGTTCATCAGTTGGTTTTGGGGGCAGAACTGATCTTTCCCTTATAAAATGCAGAATGCTCAATGAATGGCAAAAGTGCTTTTAAAAGGGGCTCGTGGAACACTTTGAAAATATTAATTAGTGTGTTGAAGCATTCTGCATAGCATATCATAGTAAAACTGCTCCAGGGGGTTGCTTGGAATGAATTATTAATATGAATCCCTCTCTCCCTTATGCTTCACACCCTGATTTTATGGAACTTGGCGTGGGTTGGGGTGTCTATTAGATTCACTTATTGCCTGTTTAGTGGGAGTACTTTGTAGACTGCATCAAAAGGTCACAATTTTTTTTTTCAAAACCCCAAATTTTAATCAGTAAAAGGACTAGATTCCCCCAAATGTGAAAGGCGAGCTATTAAAAAAAAAAAGCAAACTCAACACTAAGCCATGATTAAAATCGTATTGTCTTTATGCAATAGAGAAGGGGAACATATTGGGGCTGCTCAGTCCCTGTGGCACCAGGACCAAGCTCTTTTAGGTGCATCACCACTGGGTTGTACTGAACTGGATGTATGGCACAGCCACATGCAAGTCTCACCTACATGCTTGTCCAGACGACCCCGAGAAGAGCATTTTCACTGAAACGGTGTTGTAACGTGTTCACGCTTCTTGCACATGCATTTAGATGCCTTGTACCACAAGTAGTGAATTCATTAAATTCACAGAGTACAGTTCCTTTTCCCCTTTTGGCTTTACAATATCACAAAGTTGAACCTGTTAACCTAACACTGAAAAAGAAAAGCTGTGCTTAAGAAAAAAAATGTTTTTTCAGCTCTTGAGGTCTGTTTTGATGAAATCCCTTGTGTGCAAATATAAATAAATCCATAAAGTAATTTGACTTTTAATTCCTACTCGGATTATGGAAATACTTGTATTTTCCTGGCTGCTAGACTGAATTACAAAGGGTTTTGAGGGTCCAGTTTTCATTCTTATAAGCAAAAGAAGTACAAAATTAATGGTTTACAAAACAGTGGCACCTGTAACAGAGTGATTCTCAGAGGACTAAGTATTGTGCCAAAACCCGATTTGTTATCTCTAGTTCATAAAGGCAGAGGGAGACTGAACTTTGGGCTTCACATGCTCTCGTTGCACATTCAGAGTTCCCAGTGTCTCCAGCATGAACACCAAACAAGTTGGCTGGGAGTGCTGAGAATGAGGGGAATGTAATATCAGGCATTTTTCCCATAATATTAAAAAAAGAAAGAAAGAAAAAAAAAGGACAGGGATAAGGAGTTTATTGCTGCATCTGAAAACAGATGCTTAAAATAGAACTGTGTGGCATATATGAAAGCGTAAGAAGATGGTGCGTTTAGGCTTTCTCGGCAAGAAGCAAAAGGCAAGAAGAAAGGGAAAGCTCGTCACAAACAGCATTGACATTCTCGAAGCATAAAGGTTTTAGTTTATTTACGATGTTGAATCCTCAGTTAGAGTCATCATTTTAAAAAGCAAATCACAAAGTGGTAAATGCCAAGGAGATTATTAATAATAGCTTTTTTTAATATAAAAAGGTGAAAGATGGCACATTATACTGGAGTCTAATAGATAGCAAAAATCTGCATCATCTGCAGAAGTTTGACATGGAAGATTTTACTCTTTGCTGTACTTCCAAAGAGTTCTGCCAACGCTGGGTCTTAGCTGCAATTTCTTGTTGATGACAGCTTGCTGCAATTATGACAGAAACTAATCATTAACATCAGCCGTTTCTTGCTTTTAAGAAAAAATGAACAGCTATTTCATTTGTTTAAAAAAAGCAATCCTGAGAACTAACTCTGTTTTAGGAGTTCAACTGGTGATGGATTTTTCTGAGGAAAGGATCATCTTACGATTTCTCAAGTTGGAAGTGTTATTGGCTCTATGTAATGTGTCTTTTTTTTCTTCTTCCTTTTTTTTTCTTTTGTTCCAAAAGCAAAAGGTTGCCAACTGATTAATATTTTAAACATGTAGACAACCTGCAGACCATGCTCTCAGACTTAGGTTTCTCCCTTATCCCTCCCGAAAAATGGTTTCATTGCTAAAATCTCATTGTTAGAATTTCATACTCCCAAGTGGAACACGATTATTTATTCACTTTATTTCACCAAAATTAAGGACAAATAATAATAGAAAGAGTTCAGCAAACAGTCAAATGATATCACATGTAATCTCCATGGATTTTGGTTAAGATTTCAGCTTCTTGCTTAAAATTATGTGGGTCAACCTTATGATGTGGGCAATGAATAGGAAAATACGCTACATTTCAGGAACTGAATTTTATATGTCTTTGAAGAAAATACTGGTAATGCTTAGTGCAATAAAGTATAAGATGCCAATTTAAGCATTTGTACGTGCACAAGGTACTGCAAAGCAAGTTGTAGTGTGCTCTTGTAGGCTCCTCTGGATAATTTATGGGGATTTGTTTTTATTTATTATTCAGATGAGGATTTAAATATTCCACATTCTCATTTTGAAAGTGTAAGATGAGAAGCTGAAAGTTTGCTGTGAGATAGGAGAGATAAAGGAGCTGAGAGAAGAACTCTCAATGGCCCCTCCATCCTGGCCAAGCCCCAAATCCACGATGGCTTTTTGTCGACCTCAAACCCAGGTGTGATTTGAACTGTGTGAGGGGCTCGTCATGGCCGCTCTGAAGGCTGGTGCGACGGTGTAGGCTCACGTTACATCCCAGGGCTGCCTTCCTGAATGTCACGAACCAGATTTAGCACCTGCTTATCGGTGCAAATCCAGAGTGCTCCGTCAACACCAGAAGAGCCACTCCAAAATTGCACCAGCAAGACTGGGAACGCTGGTGTTTAAGCTGAAAAAAACATCTTGATATAGTTTTGCTCTGTTAAATTCTGCATTACTACCCTCCATAGGGCCCACTTCTCCTCCCACCACATTTATTTTTCCACTGGTTCTACCTTTGATTTATATCTACACGACCAGTACGCAAAACTTTGGACAACTTTAAATAAGCGCTGAAACCAGCCTTGAATTTTGATCATTCATTATTATTTTCATCCATTCCCTCTCATCCCAGGTTTCTTCTGAACCGTATGTTAGACTCTGTTCTGGCACCTCTGAAACACTTATAGGAAATAACATCCAGAGTAAAACAGACATGGCAGATCCATACACCCATTCACGTCAACGGCAGCAGAATAAATTCTGGTTTACAAGTCAAAAGGAAATAGAGGATTTCTGCATATTCAGAGTCCTGCCAAAGAGCCACTTGCACAAATGTGCTGTGCACACTTTACATGAGATACCTACAGAAAAATGTTTCCTTTGCCAGTGAACGCTAAGTAGATCTATGGTTCAGAAACGGCAGGATGGAAGATGCTCTTAGCGATAAAGAGCAACAGCCAAACAAACTTGGAAGTATTCAGATCTATAAAAACACATTTGTGGAAAAACTGGTGCAGCGTGTCAGTTGTTCTCCATTTCTTTTGGCTCCTTGTGACTTTAATTCTGCCTTTTCCTCCGGGTCTCTGGTGATATTCAGTATCTAGTTGTCAACTCTGCTTCCACTGAGATCCGGGACCGGTTTAGGTGCATTCAACCTGGGCCCACCTGAAATTTTCATCTGTAAACAAGCTGGATATATGTTCATTTTAGTGGTAAAATCTGCATCTTAAATATTTGCAGGGATACACGCATCTGTTGTAAAACCACAGATGTGTGTCTCTGCAGATATATATACTTCAGTGTGATATATTATGTTTTATAATTAAAATTTTATTGAATTTTAATATAAAAACAAATTCATACATTAAAAATTAAGTAGAGAACAAACATGTGTGGTATCAGGAGGATACAAGCTGTGGTACAGTAGGACAACAACATCTGACCCATAAAAAACACCCTGCTTTAGTTATAAAATACCTTTGTGGCTAGGAGATTAGTGTGATATATTACTGAGGTTCCAATATTTGGAAAAATAATATAGTTTTGTCACTTCCATTCATGAGTAAAGAAACAGCTTTTGAAGTCCCTTTATTAAACATTCGAAAGCAAATGGGTTTAGACAGAGCAAGCATGGTGTCCCATCAAGCAGAGTAAGTATTATTTATGCTATATAGTTAACATTTCTGAGCAGACTAAATGGTTTCTCGTAGTGTCCAATGCAGCGTGTTCATTCGGATGCTGGAGTCTCTTGAGCTTGACTTGAGAAATAACACAGCCTTTGCTTGCAGTCCGTACCTGGTCAAATCCCTCAAGGACATCGAGGTAAGTGCTGATGTTACATAGGGTAACGTACTCTTCTTAGGACGTGTGATAAGCGTATCCTACGGTACCCATCATGAGAGGGGTCCAGAGTACTTTACCAACAAGATTTAATCTTCCTATCACTGACACCTTTGGGGGACAAAATTACATTATGGAGAAAATGGAAAACTCACCCTAGGTCAACAACAGTGCTAACCAGATGACTTCTCTCTACCAAGTTCAACTCATGGGCGTCACGTTATGCTCCTCTCACTGAAACCATTTTCCCTGTGCAACGCCGCTGATAAAAAGCAAACTGCAGCATAGGATGTATGCAAATACAGGAGAGAAAATAGTACTGAAATATTTGAATACTGTTACATAAAGGGGTGATGCGCCTTTGCCTTGAACGCTGTATTCATTTCCATTTCAAAAAAGGTACAGCTGAAGTATAAGAAGTTCATACACGGCTGATGGAAATTATTAGACAGAGGGCTAGATTTGTGCATGATGAGAACCTGTCAAGATTGGAAGATGAATTTTGTGACTAACAGGAATGAAAATGGTTAAGAGGTATCAAATAATGAATAGCACTCAGGAAATTGTTTAGGATACCTTCCCCCCCTCCCCTTTTTCCGCTGATACAAGAATACAGGAATGGCCAAAGGATATGGCAGGGACTGCGTCTTGGGCTGATGACAAGAGATGGACGTCCTGCAGAGGGGATGTGGGATTCATTGCCACAAGAGTTCAAGAAGTTTGGAGGGTCACGGGTTTATGAAAGAAGCAATTAGAGTTTTGGAGAGCAGTATTTGTATTAGATGAGGTAAAGCTAAGGGATGTATAATCTCATTCTCCATTAGCTGCCGGGACCGAGAAAGGTGTTTCCCAGGGTTGCGTCGTCCCTTTGCGGTGCCTCTTGAATCTTTTCCAAGGCTTTTGGAAGTTGTTGCCAGAGCTGAACTTGCCCCCAACCACCAGCCCTCTTGTCTCCAGCACCACCATCCTCAAAGGAGAAAACAGGCCTGGGTCTGTTTAAAAGTTAAAATCTAACTTTTAAATGGGTTCCACAATCCCTGCTGCATCACCATTTCCCCCCCTTTATTTGAGAAAGTGCTACAAATCAGGTAACAGCAATATTTGGGAGCTTCACTGATGAAGAGAGACAAGCGTATCATGACTGCAGACTTCAGGAATTCAGGGCAAGGGACTTTTTTGAGGGTGACATACAAGTGCACGCGTGCGCACACACGCACACATGCCTGCACGTATACCCTGAACTTAGCGTGACTCTGTGCCTTCAACTTTTAACACACTTCCCCAATTAAGCTATTCAGGGCTCACACTTAAATAGCTGTCCACAGCTGCTGCAAATTGATTTATCCCCTGATGACAGTCAGAGTTGCTGACCAAACTGCTAGAGAAAGAGTTCTTTAATTTAGGTGTTGTTTTCTTTCTTACTTTTTCCTTTTCACACTGACTTTAACTTGCTTTTGCTTTACGATTAATTCAAGATTGCAAGTTTAGTGTGTATCGCAGTGTATGCCTCGGCTCCATTTGGCATAAATAATATTTGTTTTCCTGTTTCTTAAATGGATGAATTAAAATAGGGTTTTATTGAAGTAGCTGAAACTTCTTTTGGTAAAAAAAAAAAAAAAGGATTTTTAAAAGAGGACTGCTAAGGCATCCCAATGTTACAGATATCTTTTTTAAAGGCACCTTGCTATTTGTGCTCTGAGAATTTGGGTTTTGGTGGCTTTTAGATTGGAAATGACATATTTATTCAGTCTATGAAAAGGTGGTGGCTTCTATCTGGTGAAAAAGAGGTATTTTCCTCTACTCAGACATTTACTTTGTTAATACAAAGTATTACAATACATCTCAGCACACAGCTGAGTTATATACCATTTACAGCTTATCTAGAACGTTGCCGCCAATCCAACATAAACCTGTGATGAAAGGTTGTACTATATGCAGATAATCTGTAGCTCTCTCAAACGATCACTTTATGATTGTACATACAAAGAACATACTCCTTGCCTATTTTTGGTTTGGAGAAAAAAAGCCACTTCCGAAGTGATTAATAGAAAGTGTCAGTAATTTGTTTTGGAGAGGATCTTTCTTTATGTTATCACACATCCCATTAACCTGGCAAGAGGGTCTTTATTATACATGAACTAACTATACTTGCAATTATTTCACTGGAAAGGATCAATGAAAATAAAATAAAACCCCAAGTTTCAGATTTAGAGATTTATAGATATCTTTCTTGTGAGTCTACAGCACAATAATATATAGGTAAACCAGAAAGAATAAAATTTCTGTGCTAATTTTATTAGATATTGTTTTGGAACAGCATATATTTAACATTTTTTCGCTACCAAACTGTGCAAAGTAAAACAAAAGTTCTGTGAACCTGCAGTAATCCCCCAGATCTTCACGGCAGTATTTGTAGAAGATACTATGGGTGCTTTAATAAATTTTTTCAAGTTGCTCCAGTGCTGAAATCTGGATGCTCTCACAGTGGACATACAGCTTCTTCCTTCGGCAGCTGATGTCCGTGTGCCGTGCATCTTGGAACAAGGAAGGGAAAATTATCATCCTTGCTATGCCAATGCTCTTCTGCTGACCCAATGTTTCACTCAGCTTTCAGGAGAAGTTGCCTCGCTGGCTCAGCCTCAGCTCAGTCTGTCTTAAATCAGGCCTGAGAAAAAGCCTGCTGAGCTGTCTAAAAACCTTGAAGAAAAACCTTATTGTTAATAGATAATAATGACATTTATACAGTGCTTTTTATACCAAACTGTAACATTTAATCGGCAGTTTTATCTTACCTTAGAAATTTGTTTTTTTACAAAAATCCCAGGTAACATCATTTCTTTTAAGTTCCTCTTTTAAGTAATGTTTCTAGGAATTCACCCTATTTTTATTATTTTCAGGAGCTGCACCTGTTGAATGCTACAGGACTCCTCCAAAGACAAATTTATTTCCTCAAGAGGTTTGGAAAAATCTTGAACTCCCTCATAATGTTGAAGACCCTTCTTTTTTCAGCTACAACCTAGCAGTGTCTTGGGGGAAAAAAAAAAAAATTAAAAATAATTATATCTTATGGGAACTTAGTGAAGAACCCAGCCTCTGCCACTCCCTGACCTAAGGAGGATGGGGAGCTGCACCCCAGATGGGAATTTTGCGGGGATAAAACCTGTAGGGTCAAGCCGTCTCCTTCAGCATCAGACGGAGGGTAGCACAAGCCAGCTGGAATAATCCCAGGGGATGGCTTAAACGCTCGTGTGTTTTCCAACACTTTGAGGCATTTTTGATGCTTCTAAGAAGGAATGCAATTAGCTCTTCAATGATAAATAAATTAAAGATAGCTGATTTTGTCTTTCACACATTTGTTTTCTTTGCTTTCATAAGGGACTGCAGCCTCTTTATGGTTTTCTTAGAAGTTTGAGACACTTGCTCTCGCTTAGTGACAAATTCTCCCCTCTAGGCAGCACAAGAAGGAAAAAAGGAGGAAAGCAAAGATAGAGGGAACCTGAAAATGGACAGTGTGTCTGCAGGGAAGGAAACCCCTCAGGACTTCCAGCGGTTTGAGTTGGTTTCTGGCTGTTTATTTACTTAATTAGAGCATGTAATTCCACAAAAACATGAAGAATAAAAAGCAGCAACAAAGGAAAAAAAAATCATAGAAAAGCACAATGAAATAGGCTGGTTATCAAGGACTAGAGTAAGGCTCTGGTGAACCTTCAAGGCTGCAAGCTCAGGACGGCTTTGGCTCAGCAGCTGGCAGTCACCATCTGGCTTCTGGCATGGATGGGACTTGTCATCTCCTGCTCAGGTACCCAAATGCCGTGCAGAGATTTCCTGCACCACCACAGGCAGCTGAGGGAGAAGCTCCTGACTAGCCTGGGGACATCGTTGAGGACCATGCTTTAGAAAGTTTCATCCAATGGTTTGCAATATAAGACTTGGTTTTAAAGGCTTTTATAAGCCTTTATTTTGAACTTGATAGTTATTTAATGCTTTACAGCTTTGTGTTCATACCCATGTAGACAAAGCCTTCCTATTGTTTCAGAGTTTCAAATAATTCAAAGAGGTTGCTTGAAGAAGAAAGGTCAATGCTGCCACCAAGTTGGAACTGCTAACAGGCTAGAATTGCAGTATTTGGAGAAAGTGTTTTGCTTCAGGACAGAAACTAACTGAAGAAAAAATGCTTAAAGTAGCAAGAGTGGGGCTTGGGGTTTGTACAAAAGAAATAAAAAAATACTTGTAAAAAGCAAAATCCAAGTAAAAAGTCTCTGCGTAGTCAAATTCAAAGTAAGGTTATTAAGGTCAGGGAAAAGTTTTGTTTTGAGAGCTATACAGCTGAGGAATGTAAAAAAAAATAAAATTGTGACTTTTTTTCTAACTCCTGAATGCAAGACACCGCTTCTGCAGAAGGTCAGTCATCAGGAACTGATCCGGGATGATAGAGGTGGGTCCACGACACGGCTGTACAAATAATTTCAGTAACATTATATATGACCAGTGGGAATGAGGCTGCTCCAGCTTTCTGTCTCTGTGCGTATTTCCATCATGCCCATCACTGCTGTATCTGGTGTGTGAGATCTAATCAAGTGCATTGCATTAAAGCAAGGAAATAGGGTGAGCAATAGCCCAGCCAGCGGGGCATACCCAGACAATCCGAACAGCCTGGCCGCCCTGAACCGAGACTTGATAAACTGCAAGAAGTGGCAAAATGTCATTTTTGCCTTCCTAGGGAAAGCCTTTATCTGTGTGCGTGTGTGAGTCCACAGAGCATTGAGCAGGTGGGGAAAGGGAGGACAGCCAGAGCTCTTCCACCCGCCCCGGGGCAGGAGGTAGGAGGAGAAGGGTCGTCGTGGACCACCTGCTCTGAACCAGCCCCCTCGTCCCGCAGGGGAGTTTGCTGGCTCTGCAAAAGGACCCATGCGGTGGAGTTGGTGTCTCCTCTTACCACACTGCAGTAGACTGGCCAGCAAGGCAGGGAACGAAGAAGAGGGACTATGAGGAGATGTAATTAGAAATGGCTTCCAAGTTGCAGTTCTTCTTCTCCGAGAGCAGTGTGGGAGGGCCGGTTGGGCTAGGTTCTGCGGAAACAAATTATTTCAAAGGTTATGGAAAAAAGTCTTGTAGATGATGGCAAGGAAAGTAAGCAAAGTAAGGCGGAAAATAAATTGGAGTTGTCTAGCATTGACTGGTCAGAAATAGTTGGAGTACCAGAAACAAGATGACAGGCAACTGCAGAGATTTGGGCATCTGCTGATGTTGCCTACCGAGAAGAAAAAGAAAAAAGATTTAAACAAAGAAAAATACATGATTCTCGTTGTCATAAGAAACCAGTCCCAATGTGCTTAATTCAGGCTTCCAGTCCCCTGGCCCATCGTGACACCGGGAGGAAGGAGCTGCCTGAGTAGTTTGGGAAGTGCATGGAAGTTTGGGAAGACACAGGACAGGACCATGGGGAGTGCACAAGTTTGGGGCCTGCATCTGTTTGTCAGGCCTGTAGTGTGCAGCTTTCCCGACATTACACAGAGCCAATGTTTGTAATGACCTAAATTCATTTTAAAAAGAGAATTACTGATGTATATATTCAGGTCAATAGCACTTTCCCCAGGTTTCAATAATCGGATCAATTATCTGAATCCAATAAAATCTTATTAAAGAAATTCAGAATTATCTTTAAAATAGCTGGCTTTGTAGTCCCTGAGTAGGTTACAAAAACTGCTATGAAACATTACTGTGACCTACTTTCTGGTCGGTACAGATATCATTATCATATCAGAGGTGCAGTCTGATAAGACTACATGACTTCCATTTCTTATTGAAGATAGTTCAGCAAAGAACTAGCACGAAACTTTAATCTAGGTCCCTAAATTAATTTTTTTTCATAAATATCAGCCGAAATTAAAAAAGTCAAAGCATTGCACGTGAAGAAGCATTTACTTAGTGAACTGCACAAGTTATAGCCAACATCGTGGTGAACATTTTAAGGCGCATGGGGTGGGCGTGAGATATTGTCGTTGCAGATCACAAATGTTTGTTCGGCCCTTGACAGCGTAAGACACATCCACGCCGACCGAGGGGCACTTTGCACCTACTTCCCGCAGGGGTAAATGAGCACTTGAGTCGTGAGGCAGAGGAGGAGCAGGAGTGTGGTGTCACAAGAGCTAATGGAAAACCTTTCAGCCTTGTCCCTGCCAGGTGAGATGTTGCGTTACTGGATTGCTTCTGAGAAAACAGCTGTGCTAAAATTTGGCTGGAGCCTCTTCCTCGTATTTGTAAGCCGTTCTCTGACACGGCAGCTCGTGCGGAGGTAGGCTGGGAGAGGGGGCTGTGCTGGGCAGGGCTGTCCCGAGGGCACTCGATAGCTCCGCAAGAGCAGCTCTTCTGGTGTCTTTGACGCCTCTCTGAAGTAAACCTGGCCGCC
>NW_010516328.1:0-6779 GCF_000687285.1 Phaethon lepturus
CGGGGAACGGGAGCACGTTTGCGTTACGACGTCTGACCTGCTTCCCCCACACCGCTGTGACGTTCTACCTAACGTGAAACGCGAACCCGTTGTGAGGCTAATTTTTGCCACCACTACCGCGCGCACTCCCGAGGGGGCAGCAGAGAAACGTACTGCCTCCTCCGCAGCTTGCCGCTGACACCCGCCCCGTATTTCATGGCATCCAAACTTCTCACCTCAGTTCTCGCTCTTCGAAACGTGATCACATCATCCTTGTAATCTTTCATCACAGGTCAAGCTCTCTGGCCACCCTGTGTTCTATTCCCACTGGCTCTCAATTGTCACATTCAAAATGAGACAAGAACACCTGGCCAATGCCCAGGGGAGTGGACGCATTGCTTTGCCTGTTTGGAAAAAAAACCCAAACCTTAAAATACCGCATTTCCATCTACATGGCGGGGCACAGCATTCCCAGGCAGTGTCTATCCCCCAGCAGTGGGCTTCGCTGGCCCTGCCTGGAGAGCTCTGCTCTGGTCCCTCTGCACGCGGGGCGTGCTTCGCTCAGGCTGGTCTCCAGCGCAATTCATAAACACCACTTCGAATTCTACACCTAACTTCCACCATGTTGACAGGCTGGTATTGCCTGCTCAGTTAGTGGGAAAATCCTACGTCAGAATGAAAATAAATAGCTAAAGGCTCAGGATAAAGCACCACATCCGTTTATTTTGAAGCTAGATCATGTGAACCACTCACCAAGTACTAGTCTGCATCCTCTAACTAGCAGTTTAGTTTATGTCCCTAGCTTTGTGTGAGAGCTCCCTTTGAGATGGTATTAAAAGCTTTGCTAGGTGGAGATCTATGACAGGGTAACAGGTCTTGCGGGTAGCAGGGAAGAAGCAAATGTTAGAGAAGATTTAACTAGTTTGACACGCTTTGTTCCCAACAAATCTTTACAGCTCTTACAGACTGTCATGCTGTCATCTACCTGTTACGGCCTACAATGCTACAGTGTTTTGCTGGTATTCTAGGGCCTGTTGTTCCAGTTGCTGAAATTTGCATTACCCATCTGCAATTTTACAGGTGTCCTCCCCTTTTTTAAAGTTGGCTGCTTTGAAACTTAAACCTCTTCCATAAGTTCTTAAAGCTAGTAACAAATTAATCCTAACCCATAAGGCTTGTGGTAATTTTCCTGACAGTGACATGAAGCAGCATCACATTACACTCCTCTACCACTTATCTCAAAAGTTAGAATAATGAGAGCCAACCAATCTTATACTAGGCTTGAAGAACAGGATCTGAGAAACACACACATTATTTTTATAGAAAAGGACACAATGTGTTGTATTCCTAGTCTGCTGTGAGCAGAAATTGGTTCAGAGAGCATTAACATCCAATGAATTTGTCTGCCATTCTAAATAGACTGATGATGAGACAGGACAAAAGATACGAAATCTTTATAGTGATTAATAAAAATTTTCATTTCCAGACTTCTGAATGAGTATTTTGTTTGCTCCACGTAAAACTTTACTGCTTGCATGCCACTGAAAGCAATACAATCTTAAAGTAGATATAGCATATAAATATATTATATGAAAACTACTTTGCAAGGACAGACATTTGGAAGTCGGTAACTGCCAGATGAATTACTGCCCTTAAACATCAATTTTTAACCTTTTGGACTCAAACCTAGAAATAACACAATGAGCCTGTACAAAAAGCTTCTAACAAAACACTTAAAATTTATATACATAGACAACTAAGGAATCTGTATTTTCTAACAGTCTTGGAGCTTAACTTTCCAACCAAAATGAGTTTGGTGGGTTGGTATTACCAAGAAATGCTATTTTTTTTCCTCTAATGAAAAATTAAAAATCACAATAACACATTTTGTTTCAGTTAAGTGAAGATTTCACCACGTGGAAAAATTAATATAAGATAAATGCAATATCCATTGCAAAAATAGAGACCACTCTTACTGTTACTTGCTTTTTGTACTCCATATACGCTAAGAGCAAAAATAATTCATACAATTGTGTAGGAGCTACTGCTAGACTGAAAAGTCAAATGCAGGTATGTGAATATACAGAATCTTTACCTTTTGCTCTGTACTCCTTCATACAGATCATATAAAAGGCAGCAGCACTGGAACACAAGACGACTTTTCTTCCCATTTCTGCCTGAATGTTCTTTTCTAGTATGAAAGTGTAACTTGCATTAGTCAGAACTTTGCTCAAAATATAAACATCTCTCACAAACACACAAGAAAATAAGAGCTCATTCAAACCTGTATTTAAACAAGAAGAATCTATTTTATTATTGGGAGTTATCTGGCTGATAGCTACCGTTGCCATAGCTGTGGCATGTGGTTCTGGTAATCAAGTTAGCTTAAAAAATGCATGTAGTTTAATAGGTGCAGCTCTGTTTTAGAAGGTAAATTTATAGCATAGGTCATACATTTTCTTAGACTAGGTAGAGCCTAAAGATACTAATACACTATAAACACAAACTGAGTACGAGGGAGCTCGCATTTCAGAAGCAGTAAAAATAAATACAAGAAAAAAGAAACAAGAATACTCATGATAGCCTTAACAGTGGTTGGGAGAATGACCTTTAAGAAGGCATGTACACCATCTGTGATATATAAGTTTTATTTTTTTTTAAAAGAGAAACAAAAATATTACAGAAAAATAAATTATATAATACACACAACTGCCAATGTAACGACTTCTATAGAGATTACTAATCCCCACCTACTGATCAAAAAGGACAATTTCTCACTAAAGCTTGCCAACAAGAAGTAATTGTATTATACTGATATTCACAGACAATGCATGTCTCAAAAAAAATAAATCAGTGTTTTCCTAGGATTTGTATCAGATGACCTCAGTAACTACAGGTATGGAGGCCTGACAAACAGTAAAACTGTTGACACTAAACATGATTAGCTAAGAATTAAGAAAGGTTATAATAATGGAGAGATATAATTAATACAAATTATAAGTTTGGGTGAGACTTCTTCAAGGCTTAGTAACACTGTTTTTATTACCAACATGCTACACAGTGTATGAGCTGTATTGAACATGTGGAGAGTTTAATAGTGTTTAATATTATCAGTGACATAGGAAAAATTTACTGATTGATTGCACATTCACATTAAAGGGGAGATGACCTGCACCTCACATAAACATAAAGCAATTTGTAACCTTTGAAAAGCCTGTCCAGTTGGCCAGTAATATTCTAAACTCTGTGTTGTCCACATACAGAAAGTTAAACAACAAGGACTTACATATTGTACTGGTATAGTCTCAGCTGAGGACAGGGTTCTCCTTCAGTCAAAGTAACAGGATAATTATTTCACTGTTAAAAATGAAAGATACAATGCAATCAAATAACTACCTTATTGTTAAAAATTAAGGACTCAATGCATATATAACATGATTAAAACCAGAATAGGTTTCAACTAAGCAAGGAATAAAGGATCTCTTTTTTTCTGCATGTGTGCCAGATCACTGTCTGACACAGATACAGACGGTAGCACTTCTACATCTTTTAATAATTATAGTCACCATAATAAAAAATTGACACACGTAGCCAGGTGTATGCATTTGTGTAATGAGCTCAGAGTAAAGCTAATAATTTTCCATATGCTCACCTATTTTCAGTTAAGGCATGCAGCTGGATGACATACTTTACATAAAAAGAAAAGATATGAGTGGGAAAATTGGAAATATATAGACTTGACAGGACACACTGAAGTCAACAGGAAATGTCTCCTTCGTTTATGATTATCTTTTGACTTCAACATTTTAAAATTTAATCAATTCAGTATTTCTATACTGAGAGCAGTCAACAGATAATCTTTTTTCATATATGCCTTGTCATGAAATTGCCACTATTTATTTTGGAGTGGAAATAACAATCATAAGCTATGCTTTTCTCAGCCTGAGGCCAGTTTTCTACAAAGCAATATACAATTGCAATTTGAATTTAATCCAGAACTTTAGCTAGCTGGAAAAATATGCTTCCATTACAGAATCACAGAATCACTAGGTTGGAAAGGACCTTCAAGATCATCAAGTCCAACCATTAATCCAGCGCCACCATGTTCCCTAAACCTGAAGTGCCACATCCACACGTTTTTTGAACACTTTCAGAGATGGTGACTCCACCACCTCCCTGGGCAGCCTGTTCCAATGCTTGACCACCCTCTCGGTGAAGAAATTTTTCCTAATATCCAACCTAAACCTCCCCTGGCGCAACTTGAGGCCATTTCCTCTCATCCTATCACTAGTTACTTGGGAGAAGAGGCCAACACCCTCGTCGCCACAACCCCCTTTCAGGTAGTTGTAGAGAGCGATAAGGTCTCCCCTCAGCCTCCTCTTCTCCAGATTAAACAACCCCAGTTCCCTCAGCCGCTCCTCATAAGACTTGTGCTCCAGCCCCCTCACCAGCTTTGTTGCCCTTCTCTGGACACGCTCCAGCACCTCAACATCCTTCTTGTAGTGAGGGGCCCAACACTGAACACAGGATTCGAGCTGCGGCCTCACCAGTGCCGAGTACAGGGGCACGATCACTTCCCTACTCCTGCTGGCCACGCTATTTCTGATACAGGCCAGGACGCATATCAAGACTGTACTTCGAATTTTACACTTGCTGCCCCTTAGCTTTCAAGAGGAATACAAAATACTGGTTTTCTTCTAAATTATTTGCAGCTTGCCTGCTTTGAGGATCACTTTTCCTGCACTGTACAGTTATGTCACATATCCTGAAGAGGGATCTCCACACTGCTACTCTGTAAGGCTTCTTAATGGGAATTTTTGAATAATTTCCACACTTACCCTAAATTATACTTAAATGCATTTGATCTTTTGGACAACACCTATTTTTCCACTAGGGCAGATGAAGAAGACAGGACTGAAAGGACCAATTATCTACAAGCAATTAAAGTTTCATGGGGAAGGAATCTTAGTTGCTAGACTACACTGAGAAAGGAATTTCACTGAAAGTCCTCTCTACTTTTGCTGGTGGTGTCGTATTAAAACGATCTTTAAAACATTGAAAAGATATACAAAATAGTGGATGAGTGTAATTTTGCCTAGTATAAGATGAAACAGAGAGGGGTTAGATTATAAGAACACAATCTGCTCTGAATAAACATCAGTGCCATTGAATAGCTCCTAAATAATCTTACAGTAGACAAAATAGGTGTAACGTACTGTCAGTGTGACCTGTATTGCACACCTCTGCTGCAATAGTTACATTAGATGCACAAGGAGGTGTCACCTCTCATCATCACAGCTACAGAAGCAGAAGCACTTGCTTTAGATGCAACTATTAGCAGACCACCAGTTTTGCTGGTGCAGTCTACTCTGCTTTCCCAGGATTGCCCCTGCACATATCCTAGACAAGGTCTATAAGGAAAGGCAGGACTTATCAGAGCAGCTAAATATACATTAGGCCAGCATTACCTAAATATATACATTCGGCTACATTAGGCTAGCAAACTCTGTCAGGACCTGAAAAAGGAATAAACTGCCTGAAACTCAGTATACATTTATAGCTTTCACCCCTACATGATAACTGATACAACATACCTACAACTTGCACTAACAATAAAGACAGAAGCATTTCTATTCTACATCAAATTTAAGAGAGCAACTTCAATTCACAACCTCTTAATCCCCCAGTTGCTTTAGAGAGGCACTCATCTGGCAGTGTGCCTTCTGCCAAACACAACAGTTTTACCCTCTCTGATGCACTGGCAATGGCAACGGGGCAGAAGTAAGATTTAAGATCTCACCATATATCCTGTTTTCTTTTTCTCCAGCCTGGTCTTGACTTTTACATACACTAGGAAATGGAAAAAACCAGACTGCCTCAAACTAGAATCCCATGAGGACAAAGATACCCTTCATTTTCACAGGAGTTAACATATTGTGTTAAAATTAGGCTCCCACACAGTTCTAAATCCAACCAGTTAATTTAGGTGAAAACTACCAACTGCCTTGCTCCAACCAGGAGTACTTAACTTGAGAGACAGTTCTGTGTCTAAACTGAGGCCAGAAGTGTGGGTGTACTTGATGTAGACATGAATGTTTTAAACCGGGTAGCTCAGGTACTGCTAAAAGCGTCTCCATAGCAGCACAGACCTCAGTGGAAACCAGCCCCTGAACGTCTACCCAAATTGCCTGAAGGATTTAGTTGACCATATGGAGTTGCGTGCTGCCACTTCTAACAGCTAATCTGACCAAAGATGACTAGTTTAAAGCTACTTCCGATACATCTGCAGTTCCATCTTTGGGTGCAGAAATAACCTTAGCTAACTTGTCAGATCACCTCTTTCTACCTTTTTATGACAGGAGGAGGGTCCTGTGAACTTCCAGCTGTGAGATACCATCTGTAATAAAAGGCAAGCAGTGGGGAAGGCATTTAATCAGGCATTAAATGTAGCATATTAACTTCTTCCTTCTCATTTTTTTTATACCTTTGAGAAATAAGACAGAAGAAAATAGATACATCTGAAGAAAGCACATTACTAGAACTGCAAACAGTGGGGTTTTGGTTTTTTTGGGGTGGGGACTTTTTTTGCCTAAACAGGAATTAAAGCCAGCCGCAACTACGACTTTCCCACAGGAAAATCTACAAAAAAAAAAAAAAATCTTCCCAGAAAACCAAATACTCGGAGTTATAACAAAAGTTCAACCTTATCCAGCATTTACAGCTCGTAAACCTGTCTGACAAGGAGAGTCCTGCGCCGCAGCAGCGGTGCTGCAGTCCTCCCGCGGCGGGCGAGCGGCGGC
>NW_010516329.1:0-200 GCF_000687285.1 Phaethon lepturus
CACGGCTCAGCGCTAGGCAACCCCCTACCTCCTCCTTGGCTTGAAGAGCTTCGTCTGCTCGCTCCCTCGTGGCATCCCGCTCCTCCAGGCAGCTCCGCAGCTTGCCGGGCACGTTCTCCAGCACGGCCCGGCACCGCGACACCAGGGCCCGCGCCTGCTCCCGCTGCGAGGGGAGACGGCACCGGGCAGAGCTCAGCATG
>NW_010516330.1:0-209 GCF_000687285.1 Phaethon lepturus
GCGCCCGGCTCGGCCCCGGCCGTGCAGCATCCTCCTCTTCGGCACCCGCGATGCCGAGCGAAGTGCTCGGGGCTGCGCGCGGGATGACGGGCTCTGCGCAGACGTGCTCTGTACGATTATTATCACTACATTGCCAAGGGTCCATCACGAGAGAGGTGATTACGACGGCTACAACGGGGCTCCTGTAAGCTGGGGCTGCCGGCCGCGCG
>NW_010516330.1:228-1438 GCF_000687285.1 Phaethon lepturus
CTGCCCGCGGTATTTTCCGCTCAGCCCGGCACCGCCCAGCCCCGGCCCACGGATGCTCTTGGCCTTGCTCGGGCCCTGCCGTTGCGCAGGGATGAATTTAGGGTGAAGCTGCGGTGCTGAAGCATTCAGCATCCAGAAACCCGTCTGTTTTCAGGGTTATTTGGGCTGTTTTCACGTTTCTTGTACACGCCGGGAGCTGCCCCGTGAGTTGGTCCCTCCACCTTCGTCTTCACAGCAGGTATCGTCGTTATGCAGGTGGGAATTAAGGTTTTTTCCTCGATGCTTCTGTTTCATTTAACATGCAAAGGCTAATAATTTGTCACAATTCAATAAAGCAGAGGTTACAAACACTCTTGCTGCTGTTTATTTAAACGATGGTTTGTTAATTAGCTCCTCTTAACAAGGAGAGAATAAATCAGATAAAACATACCAAAACGGTACGGAGATATTTTGCAGATTAATTTTATTTTCCAGCTGAGACGCTCCCGGCTCCATCCCAACCCGCTTCCCAAGCCGTGGTGAGGTGTCGGTGCGTGGAGGCCCATCGAGGCACCGCTCAGCCCGGGCTGATGCTCTGCCTTGTTGCACCTCGCTCGCCACGGCTCCAAAAAGGACTTTTCTGGCTCTTTTCTGCTGCTGGGCTCTGTCCCTCCGGCCTGGCCCACCCTGCAGCACGCCGGCTTTCCCTCTGGTTCTGCTCGCCGCTTGTTTAGTCTCAGGTGGTTGAGGGGGTAAAATAAAAATTAGATGCGGAACAAAGTTGTGCCGATGCGGTTGGGAGGCTGGGGCAGGTTTACCCGTCACCGTCAGCCAGAGCCGAGCTCTGACTTCATTGTCGGCCCCGCGGAGAGCGATAAGCTCCCGTCGGTGTCGCGTCCCCACGGCCCTGGGAATGTCGCTTATACAGGCTATGAGACGTGTCCGGGGATGGGATTTCTTGCAAGCTCTTGTCCGCGTCCCCTGCGAGCATCCGGGGACCGTGGAGAGCGAGGGGACCGTGCGCTCTCCGGGTCTACCTTGCGGAAGAGACGCTAATCAGTGATTAATTGGGCATGTGTGGCTGTGTGGGAGCGATTTGTGTTGGAGGAGGGAACTCCTACAGCACCCCGGTCATGAATCATTTGAAAGGCAAATTTGTGCAGTTACCAAGGGAACGGAAGAAAGGAAGGGACTTCCCTTGCCGAAATGACTCGCGCTCTGATGCGGCTGA
>NW_010516331.1:0-412 GCF_000687285.1 Phaethon lepturus
TCAGAGCGTGCTGCCGGTGCTGCGGTCCACAGCTGGGGCCGGCCGCCGGCGCCGCTCCTCTCCTGCCCGGGTCCCGAAACCGCCAGCAGAGCCGAGCGGCCGGTCCTCTTGGCCGCACAGCCTGGCTGCGGGTTTTCGGGCTGTTTTTTGATATTCTTTATGGCAAAATAAGCAAATGGCTGTGAGACACGGAACACTAGTTGTGTTGGCAATTATGTTAATAGCATGCTATTAGGCTATGATTCTATATGAGCAATTGGGGAGAAGAAATGCCTTACTGAGAGAGAATGATATAACAGACGTCTGTCTTATTGATATAGCTCCAGAGGAGCTTTCTGCGTAATTACACTCGGCCACTTTTCGGAGGTGGGGGAGAGGCTGCGGCCATCGGATGGAGGGGGGAGCGGGCCCG
>NW_010516331.1:460-1041 GCF_000687285.1 Phaethon lepturus
CCTGCATCCGAGGCAGGGATATGTCGGGGTGCCCTCACGATGCTCCCGGGAGGGATTTGGTACCCAGCTGCGACGGACTGAGTGTCCAGGCATCCTGCGAGCTCTTTGGTGTGTTGCTCAGGATGATCTTGTAGAAGGGAGGTGTCCTGCATCGGTGGCCGAAGAGACACCGTAGAGCTCTGGGGACTTCAGCAGAACCCCAGGGCTTGGTGACTGGACCCCAGCGCTCGGTTGCTTGAACTGTGGTGATGGAGAGCATCAATGGGGAGCCTCACGGCTTCTTTGGGAAAGTTGGCGTGACTAGGTCATGCCAAGCAGATAGACAAGTGGCTCCGGTGGGACTAACAAGGAGCGAGGGGCGGCTCTTGAGGGGTTGAGATGGGTGGGAGGCGGGAGGGGAGAGCAGGGGAAGGGCAAGGGTGCTGGTCCTTCCATCCCACCCGCTTTTCCCAGCGCTAAGCCGGCTGCAGCATATCGAATGCAAATAGAGAAAATGCAGTTTGTGGTAAGTGTCTGCTAATAAATAACCTCCAAGTCTTCTCCCTATCAGGCAGTGACATCCTGCATTTCTCTTCCCCGCC
>NW_010516332.1:0-255 GCF_000687285.1 Phaethon lepturus
CCTGCGCCACGCAGAAACCTGCAGCTCTGCTGCAGCAGCACCGTTTCCAGCAGAAAAGGTGCCGTTCGCCCACCCACCCCCCGGTGCCAGCCCCAGCCGGGTCTGTTGTTCGTCTGAGCCTCTCCTGCAGAAATACCCCCAAGGAGCTGGAGAAGCCTCTGTCTCTCCCGCTCGCCCATGGGCACCTTTTGGCAGCCATGTCTGTAGTCACCCCCGCGCTGCCTGGAACGCAGCTGGGCATTAACGGGAGCCGTC
>NW_010516332.1:293-513 GCF_000687285.1 Phaethon lepturus
CTGCGAAGCTGGGAGAGCAAACTCGGAACTGCCAGTTTACGTGTGGCATAAACCGGCATCCTCGCCCCGGTCTGGAAGCGGCGCAGGGGAGGGGGCCGTAACTCGGCAGAGCACTTCCCAGAAAACGCTCTGAGGACTAATTTCAAGTTCGGCAAATCCAGCGATGCGTCTGAACCAAAACACTCTATCCATCTTCAGATGTTTGTCCTTCCTCCCATCT
>NW_010516332.1:726-951 GCF_000687285.1 Phaethon lepturus
CTGCCCTCGTGGCTCATCGTGGCTGCTCAAACCACAGCCCAGCGCTAGGAACCAGAGCCGGCCGTGCCATGGCTGCACGGTGCTTGGTGTGCTCTGCGCCTTGTTCCTTCCCAGTTTCCAGCCCGGGAAGGTTTGGAGCCCCCCGAGCTCGGCAGCGTTGCCAGCGTGGGCGTACCAGGGACCCGGCAGAGGCGCGGTGCGGCACGGGATGGTGGGCACAGGCTC
>NW_010516333.1:0-913 GCF_000687285.1 Phaethon lepturus
GAGGGAGAAGGATCAGCACGTCTACCTGCTAACAAACAGGCTGGGGCAGCCACTGGGTTCGTACCAAACTTCCTGGGAAGGAGAGGGCGGATGTTTCAACCCAGGCTTCAAAACGTCCAAATACCCGCCAGCTGCCTGCTGCCCTCCAGACTTGCTCCTGTGTTTCATAATTCCCATGTTATTTCTTAATTCCCATGTTATTTCTTAATTCCCATGTTATTTCTTACCTTTGGAGCCAGGAGCCCTCCATAGAGGTATATGTGTGTGTGTGTGTATATATGTATATGTATATATATATTTTTCCCTTCTGCTGCTGCTTGTCTTAGCTATCCTTTTTTATTTCAAAATAGTTAAATCTGTGAATAAGGAAGAGACCCCTTGGAAAGGTGACTGGGGAGAAGAGCTGCCTTTCTGCCAGGAAAAATAATCATTACCGGAAGCCTGGGCTGTAGTAACTGTGATTTTAGCCAAAAGAAGTGAAACTAAGCCTATTTTTCTCACGTACTTGTTGCAAACCTACCTTTTTAGCTTGAACCAAGACCTGAGAAGGAAGAGATGGGCACAGTTTGTATGGCCCATGAAATCGCGAAAGCTGTTTTGCAAGACCTGTCCAGGAAATCAGAAGTGAAGGGATCCCTGGCTAAAGTAATAATATTATTCTTGATAAACCAGGAAACATTAATAAGATAAATCGATGTTTCCAAAGCGTTTTCCAGCCAAGCTCCTCCATGAACAAAATTTGTCTATTGGTCCCAGTTCAGCAGAGGATGTTCTCTTTTATTGGCTGTTTTGTCAGCTGCAATCACATTCATCACTGATGACATCAAGACAGAACAAATATAGTCAAGGGGGCTAAAACCAGTGGAAAATTACCAGGCTAATTTTGTTTGCTGTGCCTGATAGGAAGACAAAG
>NW_010516333.1:944-2880 GCF_000687285.1 Phaethon lepturus
ATTCAGCACACATGAAAAAAATCTTTCATGTACATTTATAGCTAATGCTACATCTCAATTTATTCTGCAAGACGGGACAAAGGATTTCATCATCTGCAGCTGTGGGAGAAACCTGAGTGGTAATCAAATAATGGTAATAATACCTTGCATGTATGTAAGCTCTTTCAAATGATAATCTCTCGAGTGCTTTCTAAAGAACGGCACTGTAATAAATAATATTATCTTCCTCTTAGAGCTACAGACATCTAACCAGGCTAAGGCTAAATGGCCTGGGCTCTCGCTGTTGTTAAACCCCTCTGTAGGTGTGTCTCTAGTATTGTCCCCTTTGGAGGTCTCTGATAAGAAGGACCCCATTGGCAGTACCCTTCCACTTCAGAAAATTTTCCAACTTTCTTAACAGCCCAAAGCAGAGAGATGAGGAATGAGCGGGTTTGGGGAGGCTGTGGAGGATGCGCGGTTGCTCTTCTGTGCCAGACACTAAGGCATCCCTGCCCAAAGTTGATGCTGGGGGCTGCGCTGGAGAAAAAGGGTTGTGAGTTGGGAGGATGGTCCTTGGAGGTGCCCTCAGACAACTCGGTCTGGGAAGCGTCAGCATCCTGGCTGCCTGAGGGCAAGGAAGAAACAGCACCAGAGGTCGGGGGGAGGTTGGAGGGTGGGCACGGAGGACAAAACCAGACTAGCTCGAAACAGTCAGGCTAAAGTCACATGCCCAAACTATTAAAGTCACCAGCAATAATCCATTTAAGGAGGATCATGTGAGCAAAAAGAAGACGGCAATCCACCCAAATGCAGTATTAGCAGTTTCCAAGTCAATGGCAACTCAAAACAGACGATCTTGAATGGTCCTGGGACATCTTCTAGCAGATGGGAAAGGTACAGAGCACCAAATCTTACTGGAGAAGAGGATCATGAGATCTTTGAATACCTGTCTATAATATGTTGGGAAAGATCTACATAACTGTGAGGGTTTCACTCCGAGGAGTGCATGTTGGAGGTCCCATGCCACCAATGTTGAAACGTCTTGGCTGTCATAGAGAACAATTTCAGAAATCAAAAATATTGTCCTCAGGTGAGAAGTGGACCATCATGGACCTCATCTTGACAGTTAAAAAGGGATTAATCTCAGCGTTAGAAATTAACTGTATCTGAGACATTTGGACATTTGCTATGTGCAAAGACCCCCAACCCGGAGGTCTTTATCAGTTTTATCAAATCAACTGATCAAACATTTAAGCAGGATGGGAATTGCAGGGAGAGCTGCTTACAGAGGCCATACCCTGCACTCAAGACTCTCACACTGATGAAAAAAACCCTTTACCTAACTAACTTTTGGCTAATTTAGTACCCCTTCAGCTCCTGGCAACGGGCTGTCAGAAGGGTCGTTGCTGAGACCAAGAGCAGCACCAAGCTGGCAGGAGCCCTGGGCTCCCAGCCGTATTTCAACCGAGAAGAGAGTTTGCAAGTTGGAAATTGTGCTTGGGCAGGACATTCAGCAAAAATCTTTAATAACGGAGGATCATTCAACAAAATTGTCCCTTTCATACCCACCGGTTTCTGGTAGCAAACGCTAACAGTAGCTTCTTGAGGAAAGCTCTGCAGAATCAGCCTTCAAACATGTTTTTATCACCCATTTATCTAATTTACTTTCATTAAGTAAACAAATTATGTTCTTCCTTGTATATCCGGTTTCTTTGAATCAGAGGCTGTGGCTAGTGGATTTCTGGAGTGGTTCTGAATTTATTCGCAGAAGACGCTCGGGTTTTAGCTCAACCTCGCAAAACAGTATTTTCCCATTTCCTGCACATAATTTGGGAAGATGGGTGTTCAGTAATTGCAAATTCTAGTCTAGTCTGGAAACATGGAAGAGGGAACTTCGTACTCTTTGTAGATCAGTTCTCCAGGACTTATATATATTTTTTTAAAATATATATATAAA
>NW_010516334.1:0-7842 GCF_000687285.1 Phaethon lepturus
TAAGAGCCCTCTGGGGCGGCCGGTCGGTGCCCCGGGACACCCCGTGGACGCTGACGGGTTTTGCCCTGCGGGGCTGGGGCTCACCCGGGGTCTCCTGCCCCAGAGACGGGGTGCACAGCACCGGTCCCTGCGGGGACCCCGCACGCCGTGGCCAGCACCGACAGCGCTGGTGGTGCGGGGAGAGGGTGGACGTCGCCCTGGCCCTGTTAACGCCAAGGCTGCCCCAAAACCGCTCTCTCTGGTGTTGAGGGCTGCTTCTGGCGTCGTGGTGATTTTACTAACTACCGCAAAACTGGCACAAAGGAAGGAGGAACCACAAATTGCTCCATGTTCCCCTAAGAGCCGCCTCTTGAAATTTGGAGGAGAGGTAGGGTGCCAGGGAAAGGCAATTAAGTGCAGGAATAATTATACTCAGAATAGTTATGAAGGCTCTGCTTCTATTTTTAAATAGTCTGGGGAAATTTCCCAACAAAGGCATCCTTCCCAAAGGCCCGTGAGTCTGAGATTGTCCTCTCCCTCACTACCCTCTCCCTTTTGTACAGAAATCTGTTTAGTGTGGAACAGGAGTTTTGACCGGGGACATTTAAAGAGTGGGGGAGTCTTTGTCTTGAGTCATTCTGGCGGGGAGGGAAGGGCTGATATCCCAACCAGTCGCTGTCTTCCAGCATGACCAAGCTGTGATACGGTGACATTCAGCCCCCTGGCACATCTCTCTTAATACCCCGATCCCCAAAAAATATTCATGGGGGAATGTGTCATCTGTGGAGCCACTCTGTCTGTGAGCTGTATGTACAGTGCCTTGCCCCTAATGTTTGGGGCTCCCTAAAGAGAAGGGATAAAGCCTTTTAGGTTTGCAAACAATAGTGAGCTGAAAGACCAAAATGGATCAGAAAACCTGTTGGGGTTTTGTGCCAATACTCTGTGGCACAGGAGCAATAAGCCTTTCCAGAGCTGAGCAGGGAGCCAGTTTTGTGGTTCCCTCCAGGCAGGTTGTCCACGTTAGGAAGACCTCGGGCATGGCTGGCAAAGGTCCTTTAGCTGTGTCTCAGTAGGAGACCCATGTCCCCAAATTCAGCCACACCTCTGCCTCCCCCACAGAGGAGGGCAGGGTACATAGTGGGGGACTACCATACTCCCACCCTGCCGATCTGCCAGCGAGGGTTGGCATCATCCCCGGTACTTGAAAGCTACATTTGCTCTGTGGAGGAAAGAGATGGACCTTGTGGTGGTTTTAAAATCTGGTGGCCGAAAGGACCACAGCTGGTATTGCTGTGCTGAGGGGAGGGTGTGTTTCCTATTCTGCTGGGGCTGCTGGAAACTTTCCAGTATTGCTGTCCAGCTGGTGATGATATGGAACATTTGGGTCCTTGGCTTTCCTTGTGATCCTCTCTGCTGCCCTAGCAGGGAGAAGTGTAGGGGTGGGGGGCAAGTGGCAGCTCCGAGGGACAGCTCAGTTCCTAATCTAGTGAAACTGGTAATCCTAGTGGGTAGTGGCAGCTCAGGGGGGCCGGACTAAGTTGGCCAGGCATCTCCAGACACCTGGACTCTACCTAGATGAGAGGTCAGAAGAGATGCAGACTGCTGGAAATTTATAAATCAAGCCTGGTTTTGGTTAGTAGCTTTGCTCAGTGGTTTAGGATCTGTTCCAGTCTGGAATAATTCAGTGCACTCCAGCCTCACTCCTCCAGTCCCTCAGGGCAGGAATGGTTAAACCTGAGAAAGAGCCAGAGAAACTGAGTATAGTTCCTTCATGCTGGGGAAAGGCATGATTCCTGTAGTGTGCTTCCCAGGATCAGGAGCTTCCACAAAGCTGTGGGGTGGGCTGAAACAGGACCTGAGCCTCACTGGGGTCCCAGCAAACTGCTGGGCAGCACAGGTCTGCTGGCAGAGCATGGAAACATCTTTCCAGGCTCTAGGGTCTCTGAGCACCTTTGCTTTGTAGGAAAATGATGTGGTTAAAAGCAGAGGGAGAAGGGAGGGAGTTGGTCTCTTCCCTCTGCTTGTCTCCCCAGGTGCTCGTCTGCATGTGGGCTATTTAAGGGTGGTTTTTTTTTCCTTTCTGCCTGCTTAGAAGATTCCTTGTTAGCATTGTGTGAATGAGCCCGAGCTGTGGGAGTATAAATCAGGATGGATGAAAATTCCCTGTAGTCAGTTTTTCCTTGGCCTCTTCAGTGCCATAAGGAAATGTTCATTTAATTATAGGCATCGGGGTAGAAATAACTACATTAAGCCCTCAAGGGGAAGCTGCCGGTGATGAGCTGCAGATCAGAGCACACAAAAGTTTTTTCACTTGCTCAGCGTGGGAAGCAGCTCCGGCATTTTGTGGGTACCTGAGTGAGCAGCAGCAGCAATGGCAGCCCTGCTGCAGGTCCAGGGGCAGAGGGGCTGTGGGGAAGATGCATCACGGCCCGCAGCTGGCGGTCGGGTGAACTTGCTTCCAGTTCTCGCTGGCTATTGAAACACGTAATCCCAAAAGAATGGAGAGAGGCTATTTGTCAGCCACACGAGCGCAGCCTGCACAGAGGCAAAGCAAACACGTGCGTTGGTTTGTTCAGAGGGCCAGGGGTGCTGGCAAGGAAGATATGCCTTGCTGGGGCTCAGATCTGCCCTGTCCCCATGCCTGGTTAAGCCCCGTTGTGGTTACAAGGGTTTGGATGTACTTTCTTGTTTTGGAGATAATTTTTTACTGTTGGGAAGACAGCTTTGCAGCCCTCCCTCTGTATGACAACTGCAACTGCTCTCAGCTCTTCCTCCTGCCTGATGCGTTGCGAAGGTACTCAGGAGCCGTATGCATGCCCTGGGACTACCAAAGCTTTGTATGAGCCTTTTTGCCTGGGATGCATGAGGTTGTTTGGAGAGTGGAGCCCCTTGGGGGTGAGAATGCTGTGTGGCGTGTCAGTGTGTGGCTGGGTGGTCGTCACTGCTCTGCCGCAGGGGCTGGAGCAGAGTGTAACTATTTTGTGCTCAGTGAATTTTAAAGATCTTTTGGGGTGTAAAAGGCTTTGACGGGCGACTGTGTCTTGAGGGAAGTCCCTCATGCGTCTGTGGTAGTGCTTGCTCTGCCTGGGCAGGGAGGCTTTGAAGACGAAGCAGCCACGAGCATTTATTTGGTGTGCTGGAAATCAGGCAGAGTGCTGTGGGGTATGTGGTCCAGGTTGGGACAGAGCGAGAAGAGGAAGCAGAGGCCTGGTAAGGTGATTTTTTTTTTTTAGCAGACAGATGAAATGCTTTGAGCCTGCAAGAAGGCAAAGGAATCTGTGGGCTGTGGTTTTTCTTAGATCAGTGGCTTTCATCCTGTGGTCTGTTAACCCCTGAGGGCCTGTGGGCTGCTTTGAGGAGGCCTATGAAGGGTAACTGAGGAAAGAAAATTCACTTCTGTTGTATACAACTGCCTACCCAATGCTGTTTCCCCAGGGGCTGCATCTCCTCCCGCCCCGAGCTGGGAACTGCCACTGTTGATAGCAGAAAGCGTGGAGGAGAGCAGACGCAGCAGCAGAGGAGGGAGGTGTGAAGGCTACGAGACGATCTGGGGAGGGAGTGAAGGCAAACAGTCTGGGAGACTGAAACCAAGCAAGATTGCGACTCCTGGCATGAATGGTTGAGCAAAGGGGGAAGGACAGACAGGCTTGTCTGAGTTGCTGTGGCCTGTTTGCATGGTGTCTCCTCTGTGGACGTAAGTGGTGGTGCTTAGAGCAGATGTTACTAATTGCAAAGAATGTAGACCTGACTCTCCCCAGTGCTGGGCTGAGGATGCCCGGCAGCCCTTGAAGTCAGGCCCCTGGTGCAGATGGGCTGGGGGCACATCTGCAATCACCTGCAAAAGCAGGTGTGTCTTCTGACAGTGCCTTGCCATTTCCCATGGATATACGTGGGTCTGCTTGCTGTAGATGTTCTCTGCTGAAATGCCAGGCAGCAAATGTTGGCAGTCCTTTGCAAGGTAGCGCCCACTCAGTACGTGCAGACATGTGCACCCTGTATCCTGGTGCTTGAGCTCTCTGATTATGCTAGCTGTAAAGATCTGTAAAGGCTTAAAGATGCTGGCACAGCTACTGTGTGCTCTAGGAGGTGCCTCTGAAGAGTTGTCCCATTGCAGTGGCTTTTTCAGTTGTGCCTTTTCCCCCTTCCTTGAGCAGGTTCAGGTTGGTGAGTGTTTGTGCTCCTCACAGACCAAAGTGCCTTTCCCATTGCTTTATAAAATGCAGCGGGGCCATGGGAAGGTGGGTAGTTTTAGAGGGACACTTGGTGAGGGACCTGGTTGCTGGCAGTACCAGAGGAGGATGGCAGTCTGATCTTGTTTTCTGAAGCCCTAATTGGAAATTATCTCCGAGATAGGGACCCAGCTGGATTTGTAAGTGGTCTAGTGCAGCATGGGAGAGCAGCAATAGGGCTGTGTGGGAGATGGGCTGGGAGAGGTCTCTTAGGTAGAGTGTCCCAGCATGAGTATGGTCCATAACTCTGAATTAGCACCAAAAGTACTTGGTCTGATATACACTTGTCCCGTATGCTTCCCTGTGCAAGCTACTGGGGGTCAGAGACTCCAGGTGAGCATGAGGGAATCGGCTTGGACATCCCCCAGCTGAACATTTTCTTCTCTTCCTGCACTGTCTGTGGTTGGGATCCTTTTTTGTTATTTAAATTACTTTGTGTTTTGTTATGCTCTGGAAGCAGTTTGTGCCGTTGGCTGTTCTGCCCCGGGGCCTCTCTCCTCTCTGCCCTTGGGCCTTGCTCCCTGGCTTTTCCAGGCGTGCTGGTCTGGGGGAGGGAATATCCCTGGCAGATGCTTCCCTCATCTGGTCATTGTGTTTCTGTCCTAACCAATTATCAGTAAATGACCCATTCCTGACCCAGCTCTCCTAGGAAATAACATTCTTGGGTAACTCCTGGGTTTGGGATGGGCTTGAAAGGAAGGTCAACGGTAGCAGGGCCAGACGGACATTGTTGCGGCTGCTGCATTGGCAATACCGAGATGCTCTGATCTGCCTCCCTGGTACCCATTGTGTAACTGTGCTTGGATGGTGGTGTACAGGCTCTGCTAGTTGGTGGTGAGAGGCAGGTAAGTCAGAGTGTGTGCTCCAGGCGGGTGCTCGTCCCTTGAGCAGGCTGGTCCTGCCTCCATGGCAGCGTGGTGTAGCCACAGCACCCAGGAAGGAGAGATAAAACCAACCTTCAGCTGGGGAAACAGAAGGGCACACCAGCCTCTCTATAGGTCAGGCTGATGTGATGACATCTTTTGTTTCCTTAGAGAGAAAATTGAGGTTTGCTGGTTGTTAATTAAAAAGTGAGAATTTTAAAGGCTATTTGACACAGTCACAGCCAGATTCTCTTCCATATCCCCAAATCCCTCCTCTCATTTCAGCTGGATACAAGAAATTACTTATTTCCTCTTTCACTTCTAGTCCTATTCAGTGGGCCAGTTGGGACCTTTTAAACAGTTGCCCCATCCCGAGGAGAGGTGGCTTGCCTTGTGGCAAAGGGATAAAGTGGTTCTTGGTCGGCTATTGTAGAAAATACTTAGGGGTTCTTTTAGAATTGCTTAGAAATGTGGAACTGCTCTTATTCACAGCAGTTTGGGAGAGAGATGGCAGATATTCTTTCCTCAGATATATATTTTTTTTTCTGCTGTTGAGTGAAACTCCCCTGGCTGCCTTGTCCAGGGCTGTTGCACCGAATCCTCTGCTGAGCTGAGCAGAGCAAGCTTTGCCACTTTGACCTGGAACTGTTTTCTGAGGGGCCAGTGGGGTCAGCAACTAGCAAACTCGTTTCAGCTGTGTATCCTCCTGGCTGGCTCTTTTCCAGTGGTCTTGGAAAGGTAACACTGCAGTATTATTCCCTGATGTTGAAATCACCCCATTCTCCTCCTTGCAGAGGGGAAGCATCTTTTGCAAGGTCAGCGTTACCTCCACGTGCCACCTTTGTGGGTGCTAGCAGCTGGAGAGCTTGCAGCCAGCGTGGGAGCTCCCATGCTGGTTTTGGTGCTCTCTTTCTGCCTTTGTTCCTTCTCTCCCCTCCACCTCTCCCACTTTCTGTCCTTTTTCGCCCCTCCCCTGTCTGATCTGGCGAGGGTTTTCTCTCCTGTGCTCACAGCCCTGCTGTTCCCCCAAAGGCTGGCTGCCCTCTTTAGCATGCAGAGCCTCATCTCCTCCAGGTTACGCAGAGGTGCCGCAAAAATAGAAACGAGAGACAAACGCTCCATTGAAGCAGCTGGCGAGCCCTGGCTCCATTCCCTGCTCCCTCCCAGCTACAGTCGCACGGCTTTATTCATGTGTGTTTCTTTTTTCCTGTTGCTTGATCTGCCTTTTAAAAGACAAAATTGGGAGACTGATGGCTGATAGAAGTCATCTAATCCCCGTTCCCCATCCTAGGAGGAAAACGTCCACCGATGTCTTGGGCATGAGATTTCTTCTCTCAGCTGTGCTCTCCTGCCTGCCAGCTCAGCCTGCGCTTTGATTCTTTCTTTGCCTTGGAGTTGATATCTGCCTTGAGCTCCTTTACGAGGTGCTTGCAAGAGGGCGGGGGAAGATGGCAACTCTTGGGTGCACTGCTTGGTACCCCAAGCCTTTGGGTTGTTGCTGGTGCAAAAGGTATGAAGTGGTGTCAGAACGCTGTCTTGGGAGGTACCGATTCGTACGCTCGTGCAGTGGTGCCGTTAGCCCTGTGGCATGCGGGCTGGTGCTGGTGCGGAGGGTTCTCCCAGGCCAGCCTCTGCTCCCGTGCCTGTGAATCGGGCCCCAAGGTGTTGTCCTACTCCAGATCCACCCCAGGAGAAACCTGGCTTGCTCAGGCTGTGTCTGTTAATGACTCACTCTAGGGATAAGGTGGTGTAGTTTTATCTCGGACTGAGGAGAGCAGAGCTTCCCAGTAAACAAGATAATGCAGCTTAGGGGATTTTAACTGGGTAAACACTTCAGAGTTAAATGAGGGTAAACAAACTCCCAGGATCTGAGCTGCCTGCATGGATGGGATTAGCTCTCGGGGTGCCCAGGTTCACCTGCCATGAGGTGTCTGTTCTACAGGTGGTGCGATGGGCTGTGGCTGAGCTCTGGAGGCAGCCGAAACGGGGGGGTAGCCGATGGGAACAGGGGGCAGAGGGTCTTGAACACGTCTTTGGAACTGGTACAGAGTTACGTTTTGAGGCTTTGTCTGGCTGTCTGGGAGACCTGGGATGCGCATTGTAGTGTGGCTGGAAAGCCAGAGTGCCATATCAACCACATCTCTGTTAATGGGAGTCAGGGGTAAGTGGGGTGGATAAAGAGCTGAGGTAGGATGCAGGCAGTCAGCTGCAGTCCCAACTACACCATGTTTTCCATGTGGTCTTGGACCTGCTGTGGTCTTTCCCCATCCTTCTGCTCCCCTTTTCTGGATAACTTTGAAAATAATGTTCCCTTTGTCCCTCTCGCTGTGCTCTGCCCTGTTTGCTTAAGCTGTGAGCTCCTCTGGGCTGCACGGGGCTCAGCAGTGCTCTCTGTTAGTGGTGCAGGCATCTTGTGTCAGCCTGGGGAAGCCCATTCTGGGCATCATCATGGAACCTGGTAAGCACCACTGAATCGGCATGGGGGCTGGCCTGGCCAGGTCTCTCTGGATCTGTGCTCCCGCACAAGAGGTGTGCAGACTTTACTGTGTGTGCATGGCTCACAGGGAGCTGGCCCATCCCCAGGGATGCCCAGAGGCCTTTGGGTTGGCTCCATGATGCTGCAGTAGCTTTCTTCCCCTGCCATGCTCTGCCTCTGTTGCCATTCCTTTTTGGTTGCTGTGCTGGCCTCAGCCGATCTTGCCTTGGATCAATAGAACAAAATAAATGAGATTGAGAAGTGCTGAAGCCTGGCCCAAGTGTATATGGGAAAG